>NW_027052955.1:0-88958 GCF_011386835.1 Chrysemys picta bellii
CTGCGCCCCCAAACTTCCACCTCCCTCCCCTCCCCTCCACTGCGCCCACAAACTGCCACCCGCCCCCCTCACTTCCACTGCCCCACAAACTGCCACCTGCCCCCCCCACCCCTCCACTGCCCCACAAACTGCCACCCGCCCCCCCCTCACCTCCACTACGCCCCCAAACTTCCACCCCCCCTCCCCTCCACTGCGCCCCCAAACTTCTCCCCGCCCCCCCTCCCCTCCACTGCGCCCCCAAACTTCCCCCCGCCCCCCCACCCTCCCCTCCACTGCCCCACAAACTTCCACCCCCCCTCCCCTCCACTGCGCCCACAAACTTCCAGCCGCCCCCCCCTCACCTCCACTGCCCCCACAAACTTCCCCCCGCCCTCACCTCCACTGCGCCCACAAACTTCCAGCCACCCCCACCCTCACCTCCACTGCCCCCACAAACTTCCACCCACCCCCATCTCCACTGCGCCCACAAACTTCCACCTACCCCCACCCTCACCTCCACTGCCCCCACAAACTTCCACCCGCCCCCCCACCCTCACCTCCGCTGCCCCCACAAACTTCCACCGGACCCCCACCCTCACCTCCACTGCGCCCACAAACTTCCACCGCCCCCCCACCCCCACCTCCACTGCGCCCACAAACTTCCACCCACCCCCACCTCCACTGCGCCCACAAACTTCCACCCACCTCCCAACCCCCACCCTCACCTCCACTGCGCCCACAAACTTCCACCCACACCCTCACCTCCACTGCCCCCACAAACTTCCACCCGTCCCCCCGCCCTCACCTCCACTGCCCCCACAAACTTCCCCCTGCCCTCCCGCCCCCACCTCCACTGCCCCCACAAACTTCCACCCGCCCCCACCTCCACTGCCCCCACAAACTTCCACCCGCCCCCGCCCCCACCCTCACCTCCACTGCCCCCACAAACTTCCACCCGCCCCCCCACCCCCACCTCCACTGCGCCCACAAACTTCCACCCGCCCCCCCACCCTCACCTCCACTGCGCCCACAAACGTCCACCCACCCCCACCTCCACTGCGCCCACAAACTTCCACCCACCCCCACCCACCCCCACCCTCACCTCCACTGCCCCCACAGACTTCCACCCACCTCCCAACCCCCACCCTCACCTCCACTGCCCCCACAAACTTCCACCCACCCTCACCCTCATCTCCACTGCCCCCACAAACTTCCACCCCCCCCCACCCCCCCCCCACACTCACCTCCATTGCGCCCCATAAACTTCCACCCACGGCCACCCCACCCACACACTCACACTCCTCCCCCACTCCCCAACACACCCATACATACTCTCCCCCAACACACACACACACACACACACACACACAAACTCCACTCCCCCACAACCTCCTTCCCCCATGCACACACACACTGCGTCACTGTTCAGCAATGTCAGTTGGTCGTGTTACTGACGGCTACTTTAAAAGGTGAGTTAAAAATCTCACTTTTACCATACTCTGGGCATCTGCAGGAAGTTTTGTTTAAATTGTAGGATTCTTTGAGTAAAATCAGTTTCTCCCCTTGCAAGCCATTTCTGAACATTTGTGTGCATTTATAGTAAAGCTACTTAACTGTGGTCAGTGTATCAAACAATTGTGATTAACACAAAAACCAGAAAGACGGAATTAATTTTTAAGAAATGGAAAGGACAAAACTCAGAAAAAACTAAATTGGAAAATCCCCAATAATAAAAGAGATTTCATAGGGCCCTACATAGGCGTGTACCATCTTCCGAAACCACTCCCGGGGGTGGGGATGGGCTCAGGGCTCCAGGCTTGATCGATGGAGGGGGAGCTCTGTGTTTGGGGCTCTGGTCTCCCACAACTGGGTAGAGACTCCAGGATCCGGGCTATAGCACCCAGGGCGGAGGCGGGGAGGGAGGACTCCGGGCTTGTGGTCCAAGCTCAAGCCACCAAGAGAGATGAAGGGAAGAGACCTGGTCTTCGGCTGCCATGGGGGGGAGATCAGGGCTCCAAGCTTCAGCCGCTGGGGAGGTGGAGGGGAGTGGGGGGGGTCTGGGCTCTGCGACTCATCCACAGGAGGGCAGGGAGGGAGGTTGGGGCTCTGGACTTCAGCCACAAGACGGGTGAGGGGGTCAGTGCTCTGGGCTTCAGCCACTGGGGTGACAGCCCCTCCCCCAATGCACTGGCCCCCAGACCCTCTCACCTGCTCCACCAGAGCGAAACCCAGTCCAGCTCGTCCCGCTGCAGCTCGCAGACCCCTCAGTACAGCCCCACCTTCACCTGGTCTTGCTCAGGGCAGCTGTCAGGCTCCTTGAATTCAAAGTTTGTAAACTACTTTGTGACTCCCCAGGTACAATGTGATATATTCTGTCCATGCAAAGTATCAGTCCTTTGTCAGTCCCTCCCAGAAATCAAAATTCCTGTTGCTAATGGTACCAGCCTCTGTCTGTATGCCTGTGTGTGTGTATGCATAAGTTTATTGTGATGTCATGTGTGACAAGAGCAAAGACCTTTCTGGTTCAGCATTCTTGCCCTGCCTTCAGTCTGCCAACTTGCTTGGTTGACAACGACTAGTGAACCCAGGAGCTGATAGACGCGTACTATCCATCTGTCAACAACTTCTTGAATCAGCTATTTCCACAGGTTTTCGGAAGATGAGATTTTACAAAAGGTAATTCCCAGATTCTTTTCCTGCTCCTTAGATCACACATGACAGGTTGTTGCCTCCTTCATAGTTTCATAGATTCTAGGACAGGAAGGGACCTCGAGAGGTCATTGAGTCCAGTCCCCTGCCCTCATGGCAGGACCAAATACTGTTTAGACCATGCTGGACCCTCTCCAACTTCTCCACATCTTCCTTGAAATGTGGTGCCCAGAACTGGACACAATACTCCAGTTGAGGCCTAACCAGCGCAGAGTAGAGCGCAAGAATGACTTCTCATGTCTTGCTCACAACACACCTGTTAATGCATCCCAGAATCATGTTTGCTTTTTTGGCAACAGCATCACACTGTTGACTCATATTTAGCTTGTGGTCCACTATAACCCCTAGATCCCTTTCTGCCGTACTCCTTCCTAGACAGTCTCTTCCCATTCCGTATGTGTGAAACTGATTGTTCCTTCCTAAGTGGAGCACTGTGCATTGGTCTTTGTTAACAGGTCATCCTATTTACCTCAGACCATTTCTCAAATTTGTCCAGATCATTTTGAATTATGACCCTATCCTCCAAAGCAGTTGCAATCCCTCCCAGTTTGGTATCATCTGCAAATGTAATAAGCGTACTTTCTATGCCAATATCTAAGTCGTTGATGAAGATATTGAACAGAGCCGGTCCCAAAACAGACCCCTGCGGAACCCCACTCGTTATGGCTTTCCAGCAGGATTGGGAACCATTAATAACTACTCTCTGAGTACGGTTATCCAGCCAGTTATGCACCCACCTTATAGTAGCCCCATCTAAGTTGTATTTGCCTAGTTTATCGATAAGAATATCATGCGAGACCCTATCAAATGCCTTACTGAAGTCTAGGTATACCACATCCACCGCTTCTCCCTTATCCACAAGACTCGTTATCCTATCAAAGAAAGCTATCAGATTGGTTTGACATGATTTGTTCTTCACAAATCCATGCTGGCTGTTCCCTATCACCTTACCACCTTCCAAGTGTTTGCAGATGATTTCCTTAATTACTTGCTCCATTATCTTCCCTGGCACAGAAGTTAAACTCACTGGGGTCTGTAGTTTCCTGGGTTGTTTTTATTTCCCTTTTTATAGATGGGCACTATATTTGCCCTTTTCCAGTCTTCTGGAATCTCTCCCGTCTCCCATGATTTTCCAAAGATAATAGCTAGAGGCTCAGATACCTCCTCTATTAGCTCCTTGAGTATTCTAGGATGCATTTCATCAGGCCCGGGTGACTTGCAGGCATCTAACTTTTCTAAGTGATTTTTAACTTGTTCTTTTTTTATTTTATCTGCTAAACCTACCCCCTTCCCATTAGCATTCACTATGTTAGGCATTCCTTCAGACTTCTCGGTGAAGACCGAAACAAAGAAGTCATTAAGCATCTCCGCCATTTCCAAGTTTCCTGTTACTGTTTCTCCCTCTTCACTAAGCAGTGGGCCTACCCTGTCTTTGGTCTTCCTCTTGCTTCTAATGTATTGATAAAAAGTCTTCTTGTTTCCCTTTATTCCCGTAGCTAGTTTGAGCTCATTTTGTGCCTTTGCCTTTCTAATCTTGCCCCTGCATTCCTGTGTTGTTTGCCTATATTCATCCTTTGTAATCTGTCCCAGTTTCCATTTTTTATATGACTCCTTTTTATTTTTTAGATCATGCAAGATCTCATGGTTAAGCCAAGGTGGTCTTTTGCCACATTT
Organism: Chrysemys picta bellii; assembly: GCF_011386835.1. NCBI lineage: Eukaryota > Metazoa > Chordata > Testudines > Emydidae > Chrysemys > Chrysemys picta. Next base: position 4,363 of record NW_027052955.1, read on the forward strand.
TCTATCTTTCCTAACCAGCGGAATAGCTTGCTTTTGGGCCCTTAATAGTGTCCCTTTGAAAAACTGCCAACTCTCCTCAGTTGTTTTTCCCCTCAGTCTTGATTCCCATGGGACCTTACCTATCAGCACGCTGAGCTTACCAAAATCTGCCTTCCTGAAATCCATTGTCTCTATTTTGCTGTTCTCCCTTCTACCCTTCCTTAGAATTGCAAACTCTATGATTTCATGATCACTTTCACCCAGGCTGCCTTCTACTTTCAAATTCTCAACGAGTTCCTCCCTATTTGTTAAAATCAAGTCTAGAACAGCTTCCCCCCTAGTAGCTTTTTCAACCTTCCGAAATAAAAAGTTGTCTCCAATGCAGTCCAGGAATTTGTTGGATAGTCTGTGCCCCGCTGTGTTATTTTCCCAACATATATCCGGATAGTTGAAGTCCCCCATCACCACCAAATCTTGGGCTTTGGATGATTTTGTTAGTTGCTTAAAAAAAGCCTCATCCACCTCTTCCACCTGGTTAGGTGGCCTGTAGTAGACTCCTAGCATGACATCTCCCTTGTTTTTTACCCCTTTTAGCCTAACCCAGAGACTCTCAACACTTCCGTCTCCTATGTCCATCTCTACCTCAGTCCAAGTGTGTACATTTTTAATATACAAGGCAACACCTCCTCCCTTTTTCCCCTATCTATCCTTCCTGAGCAAGCTGTACCCATCCACACCAACATTCCAATCACGTGTATTATCCCACCAAGTTTCAGTGATGCCAACAATGTCATAGTTGTATTTATTTATTAGCACTTTCAGTTCTTCCTGCTTATTCCCCATACTTCTCGCATTTGTATATAGGCATCTAAGATACTGGTTTGATCTTTCCTCCCAGTTTTGTCCTGACCCTCCTTTCCCTCTGACAATATAGCCCACACTCCCTCTCGTTTTTGACCCATCTCCCCGGTCTCCATGTTCCCCACTTACCTGTGGGCTTTGCTCACCTGTCCCCGAAGAACCTAGTTTAAAGCCCTCCTCACTAGGTTAGCCAGTCTGTGTCCAAAGGTACTAAAAACTTGAGCTGTGGTTTGGAGGTGGAACAGCTGTCAAGGGCACTGAGGGGAAGATAGCAGGAGCTCATCCTTCAAGGATGGGGGTTGGCACTGGAGGTTACTAGAAAGGACAAGAAGACTCCATTCTGGGGTTCAGGAGGTGAATTTATCCCTCAGTGGTGGGCAGGTGATGGGTGGAAGTAGTGCTGGTTCCAGGTGCCCTTAATTCCCGCTGATTCCTCGGGGCGTATGAGTCTCTGACAGGTTCTCGTTCCCTTGCAGCAGGAGGACGTCACGGCCAAAGCGATGCACCAGCTCCGCATCATCCGGCACTTGCGCCAGATTCCTGAGACACTGCAGGGGCTGTGCCTCTGAGGTCATCAGCAACTCCCGCTCCCTGCTGCAGGTACTGCTCTGGCTCACTGTAAATGGGGAGCTAGTGGTAGGGGAAATGGAGCCCCCTAGCACTCACTAAAAGGGAAAGTGGTGGATTCTCCATCTCTTGATGTCATTGAAGGAAGACTAGATGCCTTTCTGGAATGTGTGTGCCCCAAAAGTAACTATTGTACTATACAGCAAGCCTATGATATGCAGGGGGTTAGATGAGATGCTCTAAAGGTCTCTTCTGGCCATAAAGTCTACTAATTTTGGAAACACTGAGTGTAGCATTGGGAGCAGCCTCTGATGTTTTACTGTCTAGCTAGCTTGCTTCCTAGAATGAAGACGAATTTTGTGGTGTGATCCACAGAGCGTAGCTCAAACCTTCAAAGTGTCAGGCCAGCAGCAGGACATGAGCACTTTAGGGTTTGGTTGGGTGTGGCAGTGATATCACAAAGGCTTTTTCAAGGACCTCAGCGTACTGGTCAAAGGTGTTAGGGAGGTGGTGACCTCAGAGAGAGATGCTGTCTTCAGCCAGGGAGGAGAGGGGCTTACGACCAGGGAAACCTCAGAGACCCCTGTGGCTTTGCTTCAGCAAGTCTCCTTCTCGAGGTTTCTTTTTGAGGACTGAGAGAGTGTTAGGGTTGACGTATGTGAGTGCGAGCAGGAGCCTCTTTCGAGTTTTCTCCTTTCCTTTTACTGATTTTACTTGAAAATTAGAAGGTAAGAGCCTCCAAGAGGTTTTGGAACCTGCTCAGTCTGATCCATCTGGTGCCAGCTGAATTCTCGGCATGGAAAACAGTAGTTTAAGGTGGCAGAATTTTCTTCCCTCCCTGGAATTTTGTCCCGTGGAATCACTGGGGATACTAGGGTTTGTCCTTTTCGTTTTACCTTTTCCTCCATCCCTCCTTCCTTTCTCTTCATCTCTTACTTCTTTTGTCCTTTCTCTTGTTCCCCTCCCACCTCCAGGAGTGGTGTGTGTGTTGCTGGGGGTGCTCTTCACCTCCCCTTGTGGGAAGTTGATCCAAAACTGTCGGGTTCAAATAGTGCTTGGACTCCACTGACACTAGATGCTGCCATCCTATGGCTTAGCATTAGTGTCTGGGACAACTTGGGGCAAGATCTCAACTTCCCCGCAACCCACTTCACTGCTGGCAGAATCCCTCCTGCCCCCCCTGCTAGGGCCGCCTCCCTGCGCAACCTGGGTTGGGGTGGCGAAGAGGGTTCTGATAACTTGAGCTGTGGTTTGGAGGTAGAACAGCTGTGAAGGGTACTGAGGGGGAGGTAGCAGGAGCTCACCCTACAAGGTGGTGGGTTGGCACTGGAGGTTACTAGAAAGGACAAGAAGACTCCATTCTGGGGTTCAGGAGGTGAATTCATCCCTCAGTGGTGGGCAGGTAGTCAGTTTAAATACTGCTGGTTCCAGGTTCCCTTAATTCCCCCTGATTCCTCGGAGCGTTTGAGTCTCTGACAGGTTCTCGTTCCCTTGCAGGAGGAGGACGTCACGGCCAAAGTGATGCACCCACATCATCCGCCACTTGCGCCAGGTGCCTGAGACACTGCAGGGGCTGCGCCTCTGAGGCCTTCAGCAACTCCCGCTCCCTTCCGCAGGTACTGCTCTGTCTCCCTGTAAATGGCGAGCTAGTGGAAGGGGAAATGGAGCCCCCTGGCACTCACTAAAAGGGAAAGTGGTGGATTCTCCATCTCTCGATGTCATTGAATGAAGACTAGATGCCTTTCTGGAATGTGTGTGCCCAAAAAGTAACTATTGTACTATACAGGAGGCCTATGATATGCAGGGGCTTAGATGAGATGCTCTAAAGGTCTCTTGTGGCCATAAAGTGTACAAATTTTGGAAACACCGAGTGTAGTATTGGGAGCAGCCTCTGATGTTTTACTGTCTAGCCGGCTTGCTTCCTAGAATGAAGACGCATTGAGTGGGGTGATCCACAGAGAGTACCTGTGTCAAGGCTGTATCCCCACTTTGAAGTTTAGGGTACAAATGTAGGGGCCTGCATGAAAACTTCTAAGCTTAACCACCATCCCAAGGCCAATTTCCTCCCCTGGGTAGCCTTGAGAAACCTTTCACCTATTCCCTGGTGAATACAGATCCAAACCCCTTGGATCTTAAAACAAGGAGAAATAAACCATCCCCCCTCCTTCCTCCCACCAACTTCTGGTGAATACAGATCCAACCCCCTTGGATCTAAAAGAAGGAGAAATTAACCATTCCCCTCCTTCCTCCCACCAACTCCTGGTGAATCAAGATCCAAACTCCTTGGATCTTAAAACAAGGAAAAATCAATCAGGTTCTTAAAAATAAGGCTTTTAATTAAAGAAAAAGGTAAAAATCATCTCTGTAAAATCAGTATGGAAATTAACCTTACAGGGTAATCAAACTTAAAGAGCTCAGAGGACTCCCCTCTAGTCTTCGGTTCAAAGTACAGCAAACAAAGATAAACACTCTAGTCAAAGGTACATTTACAAGTTGAGAAAACAAAGGAAAACTAACACGCCTTGTTTGAAATAGGAGAGACTTGTTTAGAAAGATGTGGAGAACCTGGATTGATGTCTGGTCCCTCTCAGTCCCGAGGGCGAACACCCACACAAACAAAGAACACAAACAAAAGCCTTCCCCTCCCCAAGATTTGAAAGTATCTTGTCCCCTTATTGGTCCTTTAGGTCAGATGCCAGCCAGGTTACCTGAGCTTCTTAACCCTTTAGAGGGAAAAGGATTTTGGAGTCTCTGGCCAGGAGGATTTTATAGTACTGTACACAGGACAGCTGTTACCCTTCCCTTTATAGTTATGACAACCTCAAACCTTCAAAGTGTCAGGCCAGCAGCAGGACATTAGCACTTGAGGGTTTGGTTGGGTGTGGCAGTGACATCACAAAGGCCTTTTGCAGGATGTCAGCTTATTGGTCAAATGTGTTAGGGAGGTGGTGACCTCAGAGAGAGATGCTGACATCAGCCTGGCAGGACAGGAGCACAGGGCCAGGGAAACCTCAGAGACCCTGTGGCTTTGCTTCAGCAAGTCTCCTTCTCGGGGTCTTTCTTTGAGGACTGAGAGAGTATTAGGGTTCACGTACGTGAGTGCGTGCAGGAGCCTCTTTCGAGTTTTCTCCTTTCCTTTTACTGATTTTACTAGAAAACAGACGTCCCTGTTTAGAAGGTAAGAGCCTCCAAGAGGTTTTGGCAGCTGCTCAGTCTGATCCACGTGGTGCCAGCTGAATTCTAGGCATGGAAAACAGTAGTTTAAGATGGCAGAATTTTATTCCATCCCTTGGATTTTGTGCCGTAGAATCACTGGGGACATTAGGGTTTGTCCTTTTTGTTTTACCTTTTCCTCCATCCCTCCTTCCTTTCTCTTCATCTCTTACTTCTTTTGTCCTTTCTCCTGTTCCTCGAAAACTGTGGGGTTGAAATAGTGTTTGGACTCCACTAACACTAGATGCTGCCATCCTGTGGCTTAGCATTAGTGTCTGGGATGACTTGGGTCAAGATCTCAACTTCCCCGCAACCCACTTCACTGCTGCCAGAATCCCTCCTGCCCCCCCTGCTAGAGCCGCCTCCCTGGCCAACCTGGGTGGGGGTGGAGAACAGTGTTTTTTTCATACATTCATAGATTATCGGACTGGAAGGGACCTCGAGAGCTCATCGAGTCCAGTCCCCTGCCCGCGTGGCAGGACCAAATACCATCTAGACCATCCTGATAGACATTTATCTAACCTACTCTTAAATATCTCAAGAGATGGAGATTCCACAACCTCCCTCTTCAATTTATTCCAGTGTTTAACCACCCTGACAGTTAGGAACTTTTTCCTATGTCCAACCTAGACCTCCCTTGCTGTAGTTTAAACCCATTGCTTCTGGTTCTATCCTTAGAGGCTAAGGTGAACAAGTTTTCTCCCTCCTCCTTATGACACCCTTTTAAATACCTGAAAACTGCTATCATGTCTCCTCTCAGTCTTCTCTTTTCCAAACTAAACACAGCCAATTCTTTCAGCCTTCCTTCATAGGTCATGTTCTCAAGACCTTTAATCATTCTTGTTGCTTTTCTCTGGACCCTTTCCAATTTCTCCACATCTTTTTTAAAATGCGGTGCCCAGAACTGGACACAATACTCCAGCTGAGGCCTAACCAGAGCAGAGTAGAGCGGAAGAATGACTTCTCGTGTCTTGCTCACAACACACCTGTTAATACATCCCAGAATCAGGTTTGCTTTTTTTGCAACAGCATCACACTGTTGACTCATATTTAGCTTGTGGTCCACTATAACCCCGAGATCCCTTTCTGCCGTACTCCTTCCTAGACAGTCTCTTCCCATTCTGTATGTGTGAAACTGATTGTTCCTTCCTAAGTGGAGCACTTTGCATTTGTCTTTGTTAAACTTCATCCTGTTTAACTCAGACCATTTCTCCAATTTGTCCAGATCATTTTGAATTATGACCCTGTCCTCCAAAGCAGTTGCAATCCCTCCCAGTTTGGTATCATCCGCAAACTTAATAAGCGTACTTTCTATGCCAATATCTAAGTCGTTGATGAAGATATTGAACAGCGCCGGTCCCAAAACAGACCCCTGCGATACCCCACTCGTTATGGCTTTCCAGCAGGATTGGGAACTATTAATAACAACTCTCTGAGTACGGTTATCCAGCCAGTTATGCACCCACCTTATAGTAGCCCCATCTAAATTGTATTTGCCTAGTTTATCAATAAGAATATCATGCGAGACCGTATGAAATGCCTTACTAAAGTCTAGGTATACCACATCCACAGCCTCACCCTTATCCACAAGGCTCGTTATCCTATCAAAGAAAGCTATCAGATTGGTTTGACATGATTTGTTCTTCACAAATCCATGCTGGCTGTTCCCTATCACCTTACCACCTTCCAAGTGTTTGCAGATGATTTCCTTAATTACTTGCTCCATTATCTTCCCTGGCACAGAAGTTAAACTCACTGGGGTCTGTAGTTTCCTGGGTTGTTTTTATTTCCCTTTTTATAGATGGGCACTATATTTGCCCTTTTCCAGTCTTCTGGAATCTCTCCCGTCTCCCATGATTTTCCAAAGATAATAGCTAGAGGCTCAGATACCTCCTCTATTAGCTCCTTGAGTATTCTAGGATGCATTTCATCAGGCCCGGGTGACTTGCAGGCATCTAACTTTTCTAAGTGATTTTTAACTTGTTCTTTTTTTATTTTATCTGCTAAACCTACCCCCTTCCCATTAGCATTCACTATGTTAGGCATTCCTTCAGACTTCTCGGTGAAGACCGAAACAAAGAAGTCATTAAGCATCTCCGCCATTTCCAAGTTTCCTGTTACTGTTTCTCCCTCTTCACTAAGCAGTGGGCCTACCCTGTCTTTGGTCTTCCTCTTGCTTCTAATGTATTGATAAAAAGTCTTCTTGTTTCCCTTTATTCCCGTAGCTAGTTTGAGCTCATTTTGTGCCTTTGCCTTTCTAATCTTGCCCCTGCATTCCTGTGTTGTTTGCCTATATTCATCCTTTGTAATCTGTCCCAGTTTCCATTTTTTATATGACTCCTTTTTATTTTTTAGATCATGCAAGATCTCATGGTTAAGCCAAGGTGGTCTTTTGCCACATTTTCTATCTTTCCTAACCAGCGGAATAGCTTGCTTTTGGGCCCTTAATAGTGTCCCTTTGAAAAACTGCCAACTCTCCTCAGTTGTTTTTCCCCTCAGTCTTGATTCCCATGGGACCTTACCTATCAGCTCTCTGAGCTTACCAAAATCTGCCTTCCTGAAATCCATTGTCTCTATTTTGCTATTCTCCCTTCTACCCTTCCTTAGAATTGCAAACTCTATGATTTCATGATCACTTTCACCCAGGCTGCCTTCTACTTTCAAATTCTCAACGAGTTCCTCCCTATTTGTTAAAATCAAGTCTAGAACAGCTTCCCCCCTAGTAGCTTTTTCAACCTTCTGAAATAAAAAGTTGTCTCCAATGCAGTCCAGGAATTTGTTGGATAGTCTGTGCCCCGCTGTGTTATTTTCCCAACATATAGCCGGATAGTTGAAGTCCCCCATCACCACCAAATCTTGGGCTTTGGATGATTTTGTTAGTTGCTTAAAAAAAGCCTCATCCACCTCTTCCACCTGGTTAGGTGGCCTGTAGTAGACTCCTAGCATGACATCTCCCTTGTTTTTTACCCCTTTTAGCCTAACCCAGAGACTCTCAACACTTCCGTCTCCTATGTCCATCTCTACCTCAGTCCAAGTGTGTACATTTTTAATATACAAGGCAACACCTCCTCCCTTTTCCCCCTGTCTATCCTTCCTGAGCAAGCTGTACCCATCCACACCAACATTCCAATCACGTGTATTATCCCACCAAGTTTCAGTAATGCCAACAATGTCATAGTTGTATTTATTTATTAGCACTTCCAGTTCTTCCTGCTTATTCCCCATACTTCTCGCATTTGTATATAGGCATCTAAGATACTGGTTTGATCTTTCCTCCCAGTTTTGTCCTGACCCTCCTTTCCCTCTGACAATATAGCCCACACTCCCGCTCGTTTTTGACCCATCTCCCCGGTCTCCATGTTCCCCACTTACCTGTGGGCTTTGCTCACCTGTCCCCGTCGAACCTAGTTTAAAGCCCTCCTCACTAGGTTAGCCAGTCTGTGTCCAAAGGTACTAATAACTTGAGCTGTGGTTTGGAGGTGGAACAGCTGTCAAGGGCACTGAGGGGGAGATAGCAGAAGCTTATCCTTCAAGGAGGGGGGTTGGCACTGGCGGTTACTAGAAAGGACAAGAAGACTCCATTCTGGGGTTCAGGAGGTGAATTTATCCCTCAGTGGTGGGCAGGTGATGGGTGGAAGTAGTGCTGGTTCCAGGTGCCCTTAATTCCCGCTGATTCCTCGGGGCGTTTGAGTCTCTGACAGGTTCTCGTTCCCTTGCAGCAGGAGGACGTCACGGCCAAAGTGATGCACCAGCTCCGCATCATCCGGCACTTGCGCCAGGTGCCTGAGACACTGCAGGGGCTGTTCCTCTGAGGCCTTCAGCAACTCCCGCTCCCTGCTGCAGGTACTGCTCTGGCTCACTGTAAATGGGGAGCTAGTGGAAGGGGAAATGGAGTCCCCTGGCCCTCACTAAAAGGGAAAGTGGTGGATTCTCCATCTCTTGATGTCATTGAATGAAGACTAGATGCCTTTCTGGAATGTGTGTGCCCAAAGAGTAACTATTGTACTATACAGTAAGCCTATGATATGCAGCGGGTTAGATTAGATGCTCTAAAGGTCTCTTCTGACCATAAAGTCTACTAATTTTGGAAACACTGAGTGTAGCATTGGGAGCAGCCTCTGATGTTTTACTGTCTAGCCTGCTTGCTTCCTAGAATGAGGATGCATTGAGTGGGGTGATCCACAGAGAGTAGCTCAAACCTTCAAAGTGTCAGGCCAGTAGCAGGACATGAGCACTTTAGGGTTTGGTTGGGTGTGGCAGTGATATCACAAAGGCCTTATCCTGGACCTCAGCCTATGGATCAAAGGTGTTAGGGAGGTGGTTACCTGAGAGAGAGATGCTGACATCAGCCAGGCAGGACAGGAGCGCAGGGCCAGGGAAACCTCAGAGACCCCTTTGGCTTTGCTTTAGCAAGTCTCCTTCTCGAGGTCTCCCTTTTTAGGACTCAGAGAGTATTAGGGTTCAAGTATGTGAGTGCGAGGAGGAACCTCTTTCGAGTTTCTCCTTTTATTGATTTTACTAGAAAACAGACGTGCCTGTTGAGAAGGTAAGAACCTTGGAGAGGTTTTAACCTGCTCAGTCTGCAGTCTGATCCATCTGGTGCCAGCTGAATTCTAGGCATGGAAAACACTAATTCAAGGTGGCAGAATTTTATAGCCCACCTGGGATTTTGTACCGTAGAATCACTGGGGACATTAGGGTTTGTCCTTTTCGTTTTACCTTTTCCTCCATCCCTCCTTCCTTTCTCTTCATCTCTTACTTCTTTTGTCCTTTCTCCTGTTCCCCTCCCACCACCAGGAGTGGTGTGTGTGTGTGTGTATGTGTGTTGCTGGGGGTGCTCTTCACCTCCCCTTGTGGGAAGTTGATCCAAAACTGTGGGGTTGAAATAGTGCTTGGACTCCACTGACACTAGATGCTGCCATCCTGTGGCTTTGCATTAGTGTCTGGGATGACTTGGAGCAAGATCTCAACCTCCCTGCAATCTACTTCACTCTTGGCAGAATCCCTCCTGCCCCCCATGCTAGAGCCGCCTCCCTGCCCAACCTGGGTGGGGGTATAGAAGAGGGTTCTGATAACTTGAGCCGTGGTTTGGAGGTGGAACAACTGTCAAGGGCACTGAGGGGGAGGTAGCAGGAGCTCACCCTACATGGAGGTGGGTTGGCACTGGAGGTTACTAGAAAGGAGAAGAAGACTCCATTCTGGGGTTCAGGTGGTGAATTCATCCCTCAGTGGTGGGCAGGTGCTGAGTGGAAATGCTGCTGGTTCCAGGTGCCCTGAATTCCCCCTGATTCCTCGGGGCGTTTGAGTCTCTGACAGGTTGTTAAGGCTGTATTCCCACTTTGAACTTTAGGGTACAAATGTAGGGGCCTGCATGAAAACTTTTAATCTTAACTACCAGCTTAGCTCTGGTTCGCTGCCACCATTCCAAGGCTAATTTCCTTCCCTGGGTAGCCTTGAGAGACCTTCACCAATTCCCTGGTGAATACAGATCCAAACCCCTTGGATCTTAAAACAAGGAAAAAAATAATTAGGTTTTTAAAAAGAAGGTTTTTAATTAAAGAAAAAGGTAAAAATTATTTTTGTAAAATCAGTATGGAAATAACCTTACAGGGTAATTAAACTTAAAGAGCTCAGAGGACTCCCCCCTAGTCTTAGGTTCAAAGTACAGCAAACAAAGATAAACACTCTAGTAAAAGGTACATTTACAAGTTGAGAAAACAAAGGAAAACTAACACGCCTTGCCTGGCTATTTACTTAGAACTTTGAAATAGGAGAGACTTGTTTAGAAAGATGTGGAGAACCTGGATTGATGTCTGGTCCCTCTCAGTCCCGAGAGCGAACGCACAACCAAAACAAAGAACACAAACAAAAGCCTTCCCCCCCCCCCCCCCCCCCCAAGATTTGAAATTATCTTGTCCCCTTATTGGTCCTCTAGGTCAGATGCCAGCCAGGTTACCTGAGCTTCTTAACCCTTTAGAGGGAAAAGGATTTTGGAGTCTCTGGCCAGGAGGGATTTTATAGTAGTGTACACAGGACAGCTGTTACCCTTCCCTTTATAGTTATTACACGCCCCCCAAAGCACAGATAGTGTTGTACGTTCAGTTCCACACTGGCTGGGATTTCTTCCTGGAGTTTTAGGAGAAAACAGAGTTAATAAGACACATGTACCTTTAGACATACTACTGATTATATAAAAACTAACAATATGTTTTATTTCAAGAACAATTGTTAACCAGTTAACTTTGGGAAACTTTTCCGGGAGAGTGCATCAACCACTTGGTTAGAAGCTTCAGAAATGTGTTGTATTTTAAAATTAAAATTTTGGAGAGCTAAACTTCACCGAAGAAGTTTTTTGTTATTTTCCTTGGCGGTATGAAGCCACTGTAGTGCAGCATGGTTTGTTTGTAGTTGGAAACGCCGTTCCCAAACGTATGGGCGTAGCTTTTTCAGCGCGTACACAATGGCGTAGCATTCCTTTTTTGCTGATTGACCAGTGGCTTTTCCTCTTAGACAGTTTTTTGCTGAGAAACACGACAGGATGGAATTTTTGATTCGGTTCTTCCTGCATTAAAACTGCTTCCACGCCTCGCTCGGACGCATTTGTGGTTACTAGGAACGGTTTGTTAAAGTTTGGGGCCCTTAGCACAGGGTTAGACATGAGTGTTGCCTTAAGCTGGTGAAAGGCCTTTTGACACTTATTAGTTTACTGAACTGCATTTGGCTGGGTTTTTTTGGTTAGGTTTGTTAGCGGGGCGGCGATTTGGCTGTAGTGGGGTACAAATTGCCTATAATATTTAGCCAAGCCTAAGAAGGATTGGACCTGTTTTTTAGATTTTGGAACCGGCCACTTTTGGATAGCATTCACTTTGGCCAGTAGGGGATTTATAGTTTTTTGACCCACCTGGTGCCCCAGGTAAGTTACTCTGTTTTGGCCTATTTGACACTTTTTAGCCTTAACTGTTAGTCCTGCCTGCTGGATGCGCTTGAAGACTTTTTTTAGGTGCTCCATGTGCTCTGCCCATGAATTAGAAAAAATGGCCACATCATTGAGGTAGGCAACTGCAGATTCTTCCAATTCCGCTAGGAGACCATCTACAAGTTTTTGGAAGGTGGCGGGTGCATTTTGCAACCCGAAAGGGAGTACATTGAATTTATACACCCCTGCCTGGGTGACGAAGGCTGACCTTTTTTAGCGGGTTTATCTAGTGGTACTTGCCAGTACCCCTTGGTTAAGTCTAAAGTAGAGATGAATTGGGCATGTCCCAATTTTTCCAGTAGCTTATCTGTGCGTGGCATTGGATAGTTGTTAGGACGAGTTACAGCATTTAACTTACGGTAGTCCACGCAAAAGCGTATTTTCCCATCTGGTTTGGGAACTAGAACCACTGGAGATGCCCATGCACTATTAGAGGGGCGGATTATACCCATCAGTAGTATGTCCTGGATCTCTCTTTGTATAGCAGTTTTGTGATGAGGTGACTCCCGGTAGGGTGGGGTTCTAATTGGGTGAGCATTACCTGTGTTAATGGAGTGGTATGCCCCTTCGGTCCGTTTTGGAGTGGCTGAGAAAATTGGTGCAAAGCTTGTGCACAGCTCCTTGATCTGCTGTCGCTGCAGACGTCCAAGGGTCGTGGAGAGGTTCACCTCTTCTACGCCACCATCCTTTTTTTCTTCGTAATAGACACCTTTAGGCCACTTTGCGTTATTTGTTTTCTGGGCTGTAAACTGGCAAACGTTTAATTTTTTGGAATAAAAGGGCTTAAGAGAATTAACATGGTATACCTTGGGCTTTATGTTGGAGGTCGGGGAGGCTATGAGATAATTAACGGCTCCTAGGCGCTCCTGGACCATGAATGGTCCTTTCCACGACGCTTCCATTTTATGGGCCTGGAGCGCCTTTAAGACCATGACTTGGTTTCCTACTTTGAAGGACCGTTCTCTGGAATGTTTATCATACCAGGCCTTTTGCTCTTTCTGAGCATTTTTTAGGTTTTCTTTAGCAAGGGCTAAAGAGTGTCGGAGGGTGCTTTGTAGGTTGCTTACAAAGTTTAGAATGTTAGTTCCTGGAGAAGGCGTAAGCCCCTCCCATTGCTGTTTCACCAACTGTAATGGCCCCTTAACCTCGCGGCCATACACAAGTTCAAATGGTGAAAACCCTAAACTGGGATGTGGTACAGCCCTGTAGGCGAAAAGCAACTGCTGCAACACTAGGTCCCAATTATTGGAGTGTTCATTTATGAATTTACATATTATGGCCCCCAAAGTTTTATTAAACCTCTCCACCAGGCCATTGGTTTTATGGTGGTAAGGGGTGGCAACCAAGTGATTCACCCCATGAGCTTCCCACAGGTTTTTCATGGTCCCTGCCAGGAAATTAGTTCCCGAATCTGCAAGGATGTTGGAGGGCCAATGTACCCCGGCAAAAATGTCTGTTAATGCCTGGCACACACTTTTAGCCCTGGTGTTGCTTAAGGGTACTGCTTCCGGCCATCGGATAGCAAAATCCATGAAAGTCAGTACGTACTGCTTTCCTTTGGGTGTCTTTTTTGGGAAAGGACCCAGAATATTCACAGCTACGCGCTGAAATGGGACCTTAATTATGGGTAGTGGCTGGAGAGGGGCTTTAACCTAGTCTTGGGGCTTTTCCACTCGTTGGCACACCTCACAAGACCGGACATATTTAGCAACGTCCTTGCCCATTCCCTCCCAGTGGAAGGACTTCCCCAACCGGTCCTTGGTTCTGTTCACCCCAGAATGGCCACTGGGATGATCGTGGGCTAAGCTCAAGAGCTTTACCCGATACTTAGTGGGAACTACCAACTGTCTTTGAGGATGCCAGTTTTTCTGGTGCCCACCAGAAAGAGTCTCCTTGTATAAAAGTCCTTGTTCTATAACAAACCGGGATGGGTTAGAAGAGCTGAGAGGCGGTGGGGTGCTCCGCGCCGCCGCCCAAGCTTTCTGAAGGCTGTTATCTGCTTCCTGCTCGGCCTGGAACTGTTTCCTTGATGCTGGAGACATCAGTTCCTCCTTGGATTGTGGACTGGGGCTTGGTCCCTCTGGAAGTGATGCAGGTGCTGGGGCTGTTTCCATTGACTGTGATCCGCTGTCCACTGGTGCACTATGTGGTATCTCAGGCTCTGGCTGAGCCTCTTGGGTAGGGTTATCTGCTGCTTCCGCCAGGTCAGGCTCGCTGGTGCCCTCTGGCGTTGGAGTTGTAGACGGGTTTGCAAGCGCTGGACTCAGTGCTGGCAATGGTCCTGGTGCTGGTTGCGTTGCCAGTTCCGGTTCTGGGACTGGCTTTGGCTGGGTCTCTGGGATTGGATTCACTACGGCTGTTGCAGTCGTTGGCAGGGGATCCGGTTCCACCACCTTTGTCTGGGTCTCTGGTAAGACAGACGGGGCCCTGGTGGACGGCTCAGGAACAGGGATGGGGGTGAAAGCTTGCTTAGCCTTTGCTACTTCCAGTTCATGCTTCCTTTCTTTTTCTCTCTCCTCCATCTCTTTTTTTTTTCAGCTCCATTTCTTTTTCTTTCAGCTTCATCTCTCTCTTGTGGGCCTCCTCTTTGGCTTTTTCTTCTCTTTTTCTCTGCTGTGTCTTGAGTTTTGTTAATTGAAGCAGTCTCTGATGTTTTCTTTCATTTTCTTCTGCTTTTAGTTTGGCCAGTTCTATTTTTTTAGCTACTTCTTTGGTAGTCATTTTCCTGTTTTCTTGTGCTGGGTCACCCCCTCTGCAGTTGACTGAAACTGGGAAGCTCTCAGCTCTGGCTGCTGCTGAGTTAACAGAGACTTTCTAACTAGCTACTCCCGAGGATGTAAAAAGAAAAAAAAAATAATTCAGCTTGTAAATTCCTTTTACCCTGTCGTTTGCTCATTTCAACACTTCTCTTAACAAAGGACCTTGTTAAAAAAACTTAACACCTCTGCCTTCAGGCAAGGATAGATAAGATATGCATCTATCTCCAGCTCTGCTTTTCAAGCAGCTAGAAGGAAAAAAAAATCTCACTGGCTTTGGGTTTAAAATGATCCCACCGCTACCACCCTGTCAAGGCTGTATCCCCACTTTGAACTTTAGGGTACAAATGTAGGGGCCTGCATGAAAACTTCTAAGCTTAACTACCAGCTTATCTCTGGTCCGCTGCCACCATCCCGAGGCTAATTTCCTTCCCCGGGTAGCCTTGAGAGACCTTCACCAATTCCCTGGTGAATACAGATCCAAACCCCTTGGATCTTAAAACAATGAGAAATTAACCATCCCCCCTTCTTTCTCCCACCAACTCCTGGAGAAAGGACAAAAGAAGTAAGAGATGAAGAGAAAGGAAGGAGGGATGGAGGAAAAGGTAAAACGAAAAGAACAAACCCTAATGTCCCCAGTGATTCTAAGGGGCAAAATCCCAGGGAGGGAATAAAATTCTGCCTTTGTGATGTCACTGCCACACCCACCCAAACCCTGAAGTGCTAATGTCCCGCTGCTGGCCTGACACTTTGAAGGTTTGAGGTACTCTCTGTGGATCACCCCACTCAATGCGTCCTTGGATCTAAAACAAGGAGAAATTAACCATCCCCCCTTCTTTCTCCCACCAACTCCTGGTGAATACAGATCCAACCCCCTTGGATCTAAAACAAGGAAAAAATCAATCAGGTTCTTAAAAAGAAGGTTTTTAATTAAAGAAAAAGGTAAAAATCATCTCTGTAAAATCAGTATGGAAATAACCATACAGGGTAATCAAACTTAAAGAGCTCAGAGGACTCCCCTCTAGTTTTAGGTTCAAAGTACAGCAAACAAAGATAAACACTCTAGTAAAAGGTACATTTACATGTTGAGAAAACAAAGGAAAACTAACACGCCTTGCCTGGCTATTTACTTAGAACTTTGAAATAGGAGAGACTTGTTTAGAAAGATGTGGAGAACCTGGATTGATGTCTGGTCCCTCTCAGTCCCGAGAGCGAACGCACAACCAAAACAAAGAACACAAACAAAAGCCTTCCCCCCCCCCAAGATTTGAAATTATCTTGTCCCCTTATTGGTCCTTTAGGTCAGATGCCAGCCAGGTTACCTGAGCTTCTTAACCCTTTACAGGGAAAAGATTTTGGAGTCTCTGGCCAGAAGGGATTTTATAGTACTGTACACAGGACAGCTGTTACCCTTCCCTTTATAGTTATGACAGAGGTTCTCGTTCCCTTGCAGCAGGAGGACGTCACGGCCAAAGCGATGCACCTGCTCCGCATCATCCGGCACTTGCGCCAGGTGCCTGAGACACTGCAGGGGCTGTGCTTCTGAGGCCATCAGCAACTCCCGCTCCCTGCTGCAGGTACTGCTCTGGCTTACTGTAAGTGGGGAGCTGGTGGAAGGGGAAGTGGAGCCCCCTGGCACTCACTAAAAGGGAAAGTGGTGGATTCTCCATCTCTTGATGTCATTGAATGAAGATTAGATGCCTTTCCGGAATGTGTGTGCCCAAAAAGTAACTATTGTACTATACAGGAAGCCTATGAATTGCAGGGGCTTAGATTAGATGCTGTAAAGGTCTCTTCTGCCCATCAAGTCTACTAATTTTGTTAAAACTGAGTGTAGCGTTGGGAGCAGCCTCTGATGTTTTACCGTCTAGCCGGCTTGCTTCCTAGAATGAAGACGCATTGAGTGGGGAGATCCACAGAGAGTAGCTCAAACCTTCAAAGTGTCAGGCCAGCAGCGGGACATTAGCACTTCAGGGTTTGGGTGGGTGTGGCAGTGACATCACAAAGGCCTTTTGCAGGACCTCAGCCTATTGGTCAAAGGTGTTAGGGAGGTGGTGACCTCAGAGAGAGATGCTGACATCAGCCAGGCAGGAGAGGGGCGCAGGGCCAGGGAAACCTCAGAGACCCTTGTGGCTTTGCTTCAGCAAGTCTCCTTCTCGTGGTCTCTCTTTGAGGACTGAGAGAGTATTAGGGTTCACCTATGTGAGTGCGAGGAGGAACCTCTTTAGAGTTTTCTCCTTTCCTTTTACTGATTTTACTAGAAAACAGACGTCCCTTTTGAGAAGGTCAGAGCCTCGGAGAGGTTTTGGAACCTGTTCAGTCTGATCCACCTTGTGCCAGCTGAATTCTAGGCATGGAAAACACTAGTTCAAGGTGGCAGAATATTATACGCCACCTGGGATTTTGTCCCGTAGAATCACTGGGGACATTAGGGTTTGTCCTTTTCGTTTTACCTTTTCCTCCATCCCTCCTTCCTTTCTCTTTATCTCTTACTTCTTCTGTCCTTTGTCTTGTTCCCCTCCCACCACCAGGAGTGGTGTGTGTGTGTGTTGCTGGGGGTACTCTTCACCTCCCCTTGTGGGAAGTTGATCCACGACTGTGGGGTTGAAATAGTGCTTGGACTCCACTGACACAAGATGCTGCCATCCTGTGGCTTAGCATTAGTGTCTGGGATGACTTGGGGCAAGATCTCAACCTCCCCTCAACCCACTTCACTTCTGGCAGAATCCCTCCTGCCCCCCCGCTAGAGCCGCCTCCATGCCCAACCTGGGTGGGGGTGGAGAAGAGGGTTCTGATAACTTGAGGTTTGGTTTGGAGGTGGAACAGCTGTCAAGAACACTGAGGGGGAGGTACCAGGAGCTCACCCTCGAAGGAGGGGGTTTGGCACTGGAGGTTACTAGAAAGGACAAGAAGACTCCATTCTGGGGTTCAGGAGGTGAATTCATCCCTCAGTGGTGGGCAGGTGCTGAGTGGAAATACTGCTAGTTCCAGGTGCCCTTAATTGCCCCTGATTCCTCGGGGCGTTTGAGTCTCTGACAGGTTCTCGTTCCCTTGCAGCAGGAGGACGTCACGGCCAAAGTGATGCACCCGCATCATCCGCCACTTGCGCCAGGTGCCTGAGACACTGCAGGGGGTGCGCCTGTGAGTCCTTCAGCAACTCCCGCTCCCTGCTGCAGGTACTGCTCTGTCTCCCTGTAAATGGCGAGCTAGTGGAAGGGGAAATGGAGCCCCCTGGCACTCACTAAAAGGGAAAGTGGTGGATTCTCCATCTCTTGATGTCATTGAATGAAGACTAGATGCCTTTCTGGAATGTGTGTGCCCAAAAAGTAACTATTGTACTATACAGGAGGCCTATGATATGCAGGGGCTTAGATGAGATGCTCTAAAGGTCTCTTGTGGCCATAAAGTCTACAAATTTTGGAAACACTGAGTGTAGTATTGGGAGCAGCCTGTGATGTTTTACTGTCGAGCCGGCTTGCTTCCTAGAATGAAGACGCATTGAGTGGGGTGATCCACAGAGAGTAGCTCAAACCTTCAAAGTGTCAGGCCAGCAGCAGGACATTAGCACTTCAGCGTTTGGTTGGGTGTGGCAGTGACATCACAAAGGCCTTTTGCAGGAGCTCAGCCTATTGGTCAAAGGTGTTAGGGAGGTGGTTACCTCAGAGAGAGATGCTGACATCAGCCAGGCAGGACAGGGGCGCAGGGCCAGGGAAACCTCAGAGACCCTTTTGGCTTTACTTCAGCAAGTCTCCTTCTCCAGGTCTCTCTTTGAGGACTGAGAGAGTATTAGGGTTAACGTATTTGAGTGCCAGCAGGAGCCTGTTTAAAGTTTTCTCCTTTCCTTTTACTGATTTTACTAGAAAACAGACGTCCCTGTTAGAATCATAGAATCATAGAATATCAGAGTTGGAAGGGACCTCAAGAGGTCATCTAGTCCAACCCCCTGCTCAAAGCAGGACCAATTCCCAGCTAAATCATCCCAGCCAGGGCTTTGTCAAGCCGGGCCTTAAAAACCTCCAAGGAAGGAGACTCCACCACCTCCCTAGGTAACGCATTCCAGTGTTTCACCACCCTCCTAGTGAAATAGTTTTTCCTGATATCCAACCTGGACCTCCCCCACTGCAACTTGAGACCATTGCTCCTTGTTCTGTCATCTGCCACCACTGAGAACAGCCGAGCTCCATCCTCTTTGGAACCCCCCTTCAGGTAGTTGAAGGCTGCTATCAAATCCCCCCTCATTCTTCTCTTCTGGAGACTAAACAATCCCAGTTCTCTCAGCCTCTCCTCATAAGTCATGTGCTCCAGACCCCTAATCATTTTTGTTGCCCTCTGCTGGACTCTTTCCAATTTTTCCACATCCTTCTTGTAGTTTGGGGCCCAAAACTGGACACAGTATTCCAGATGAGGCCTCACCAATGTCGATTAAAGGGGAACGATCACGTTCCTCGATCTGCTGGCAATGCCCCTACTTATACAGCCCAAAATGCCGTTAGCCTTCTTGGCAACAAGAGCACACTGTTGACTCATATCCAGCTTCTCGTCCACTGTGACCCCTAGGTCCTTTTCAGCAGAACTGCTACCTAGCCATTCGGTCCCTAGTCTGTAGCAGTGCCTGGGATTCTTCCGTCCTAAGTGCAGGACTCTGCACTTGTCCTTGTTGAACCTCATCAGGTTTTTTTCTGCCCAATCCTCTAATTTGTCTAGGTCCCTCTGTATCCGATCCCTACCCTCTAGTGTATCTACCACGCCTCCTAGTTTAGTGTCATCTGCAACTTGCTGAGAGTGCAGTCCACACCATCCTCCAGATCATTAATAAAGATATTAAACAAAACCGGCCCCAGGACCGACCCTTGGGGCACTCCACTTGAAACCGGCTGCCAACTAGACATGGAGCCATTGATCACTACCCGTTGAGCCCGACGATCTAGCCAGCTTTCTATCCACCTTACAGTCCATTCATCCAGCCCATACTTCTTTAACTTGGTGGCAAGAATACTGTGGGAGAGCGTATCAAAAGCTTTGCTAAAGTCAAGAAATAACACATCCACTGCTTTCCCCTCATCCACAGAGCCAGTTATCTCATCATAGAAGGCAATTAGGTTAGTCAGGCACGACTTCCCCTTCGTGAATCCATGCTGACTGTTCCTGATCACTTTCCTTTCCTCTAAAAGTTTCATAATTGATTCCTTGAGGACCTGCTCCATAATTTTTCCAGGGACTGAGGTGAGGCTGACTGGCCTGTAGTTCCCCGGATCCTCCTTCTTTCCTTTTTTAAAGATGGGCACTACATTAGCCTTTTTCCAGTCATCTGGGACCTCCCCCGATCGCCATGAGTTTTCAAAAATAATGGCTAATGGCTCTGCAATCTCACCCGCCAACTCCTTTAGCACCCTCGGATGCAGCGCATCCGGCCCCATGGACTTGTGCACGTCCAGTTTTTCTAAATAGTCGCGAACCACTTCTTTCTCCACAGAGGGCTGGTCACCTTCTCCCCATGCTGTACTGCCCAGTGCAGCAATCTGGGAGCTGACCTTGTGCGTGAAGACAGAGGCAAAAAAATCATTGAGTACATTAGCTTTTTCCATATCCTCGGTCACTAGGTTGCCTCCCTCATTCAGTAAGGGGCCCACACTTTCCTTGATTTTCTTCTTGTTGCTAACATACCTGAAGAAACCCTTCTTGTTACTCTTAACATCTCTTGCTAACTGCAACTCCAAGTGTGATTTGGCCTTCCTGATTTCACTCCTGCACGCCTGAGCAATATTTTTATACTCCTCCCTGGTCATTTGTCCAATCTTCCACTTCTTATAAGCCTCTTTTTTGCGTTTAAGATCAGCAAGGATTTCACTGTTTAGCCAAGCTGGTCGCCTGCCATATTTACTATTCTTTCTACACATCGGGATGGTTTGTTCCTGCAACCTCAATAAGGATTCTTTAAAATACAGCCAGCTCTCCTGGACCCCTTTGCCCTTCATGTTATTCTCCCAGG
Organism: Chrysemys picta bellii; assembly: GCF_011386835.1. Classification (NCBI taxonomy): domain Eukaryota; kingdom Metazoa; phylum Chordata; order Testudines; family Emydidae; genus Chrysemys; species Chrysemys picta. Next base: position 24,704 of record NW_027052955.1, read on the forward strand.
GGATCCTGCCCATCTGTTCCCTGAGGGAGTCAAAGTCTGCTTTTCTGAAGTCCAGGGTCCATATTCTGCTGCTCTCCTTTCTTCCTTGTGTCAGGATCCTGAACTCGACCATCTCATGGTCACTGCCTCCCAGGTTCCCATCCACTTTTGCTTCCCCTACTAGTTCTTCCCTGTTTGTGAGCAGCAGGTCAAGAAAAGCTTTGCCCCTAGTTGGTTCCTCCAGCACTTGCACCAGGAAATTGTCCCCTACACTTTCCAAAAATTTCCTGGATTGCCTGTGCACCGCTGTATTGCTCTCCCAGCAGATATCGGGGTGATTAAAGTCTCCCATGAGAACCAGGGCCTGCGATCTAGCAACTTCTGCTAGTTGCCAGAAGAAAGCCTCGTCCACCTCATCCCCCTGGTCTGGTGGTCTATAGCAGACTCCGACCACGACATCACCCTTGTTGCTCCCACTTCTCAACTTTATCCAGAGACTCTCAGGTTTTTCTGCAGTATCATACCGGAGCTCTGAGCAGTCATACTCCTCTCTTACATACAACGCAACTCCCCCACCTTTTCTGCCCTGCCTGTCCTTCCTGAACAGTTTATATCCATCCATGACAGTACTCCAGTCATGTGAGTTATCCCACCAAGTCTCTGTTATTCCAATCACATCATAGTTCCCTGACTGTGCCAGGACTTCCAGTTCTCCCTGCTTGTTTCCCAGGCTTCTTGCATTTGTGTATAGGCACTTAAGATAACTCAATGATCGTCCCTCTTTCTCAGCATGAGACAGGAGTCCTCCCCTCTTGCGCTCTCCTGCTTGTGCTTCCTCCCAGGATCCCATTTCCCCACTTACCTCAGGGCTTTGGTCTCCTTCCCCCGGTGAACCTAGTTTAAAGCCCTCCTCACTAGGTTAGCCAGCCTGCTGGCGAAGATGCTCTTCCCTCTCTTCGTTAGGTGGAGCCCGTCTCTGCCTAGCACTCCTTCTTCTTGGAACACCATCCCATGGTCAAAGAATCCAAAGCCTTCTCTCCGACACCACCTGCGTAGCCATTCGTTGACTTCCACAATTCGACGGTCTCTACCCCGGCCTTTTCCTTGCACAGGGAGGATGGACGAGAACACCACTTGCGCCTCAAACTCCTTTATCCTTCTTCCCAGAGCCACGTAGTCTGCAGTGATCCGCTCAAGGTCATTCTTGGCAGTATCATTGGTGCCCACGTGGAGAAGCAGGAAGGGGTAGCGATCCGAGGGCTTGATGAGTCTCTGCAGTCTCTCCGTCACATCGTGTATCCTAGCTCCTGGCAAGCAGCAGACCTCTCGGTTTTCCCGGTCAGGGCGGCAGATAGATGACTCAGTCCCCCTGAGGAGGGAGTCCCCGACCACCACCACCCTCCTCCTCCTCTTGGGAGTGGTGGTCGTGGAACCCCCATCCCTAGGACAGTGCATCTTTTGCCTTCCAATCGGTGGAGTCTCCTTCTGCTCCCTTCCCTCAGATGGGCCATCTAGTCCACTCTCCGCATTAGCACCTGTAGAGAGAACATGGAAACGATTGCTCACCTGTATCTACATTGCCGGTGCATGGACGCTCCTCTTTCTTCTTCTGGAGGTCACATGCTGCCAAACCTCCTCACAATCCTTCTGTCCCTGCTGCGCCTGCTCTGAATCTTCAGAACATTGTGGCCGTAGAAGCATCTCCTGACGTCTGTCCAGGAAATCTTCATTTTCCCTTATGCAACGCAGAGTCGATACTTGTTTCTCCAGCCCTCGAACCTTCTCCTCCAATATGGAGACCAGCTTGCCCTTCGTACAGACAAAGTCACTTCTGTCCTGCGGAAGAAAGACAAACATGGCACAACCTGTGCAGGTTACAACAGCTGATCGCTCACCTTCCATATCACCGTCCTCTTAGGAGCTTCCTCAACTGTTGCAGGAACTACTCGGAGAAACCTGCAGATGAAAGCCTCAGTGCGCTCTCCCCACGCGAACTCCCAGGCAAACTCCCGCTGTTAGCCTCTGCTGTTCACCGCTCAGCTGGTTCGCTGCTGACTGCCCTTATATACCAGTCAGGCCCACTCAAGGCCCACCAACACAGCCCCCCTAATGCAGCACTTAGCATACCTCCTCTTGGACAGCTCCCAGGCAAACTCCTGCTGTTAGCCTCTGCTGTTCGCCGCTCAGCTGGTTCGCTGCTGACTGCCCTTGTATACCAGTCAGGCCCACTCAAGGCCCACCTGGAACAAAGCACTCCCAATTCACACTTTTCAAACAAACAAGCAAGCAATCAAGCACACGGTCAAACTGACCAACTGTCCCAGCAGCAGGCACTCAGATACTCACCAACACAGCCCCCCTAATGCAGCACTTAGCGTACCTCCTCTTGGACAGCTCCCAGGCAAACTCCTGCTGTTAGCCTCTGCTCTTCTTCACAAATCCATGCTGGCTGTTCCCTATCAGAACCCTCTTCTCCACCCCCACCCAGGTTGGCCAGGGAGGCGGCTCTAGCAGGGGGGGCAGGTGGGATTCTGGCAGCAGTGAAGTGGGTTGCGGGGAGGTTGAGATCTTGCCCCAAGTCATCCCAGACACTAATGCTAAACCACACGATGGCAGCATCTAGTGTCAGTGGAGTCCAAGCACTATTTCAACCATACAGTTTTGGATCAACTCCCAACAAGGGGAGGTGAAGAGCACCCCCAGCAACACACACACACACACACATACACACACACACACATATACCACTCCTGGTGGTGGGAGGGGAACAAGAGAAAGGATAAAAGAAGTAAGAGATAAAGAGGAAGGAAGGAGGGATGGAGGAAAAGGTAAAACGAAAAGGACAAACCCTAATGTCCCCAGTGATTCTACCAGACAAAATTACAGGGAGGGATTAAAATTCTGCCACCTTGAACTAGTGTTTTCCATGCCTAGAATTCAGCTGGCACCAGATGGATCAGACTGAGCAGGTTCCAAAACCTCTTGGAGGCTCTTACTTTCTAAACAGGGATGTCTGTTTTCTAGTAAAATCAGTAAAAGGAAAGGAGACAACTCGAAAGAGGCTCCTGCTCTCACTCAAATACGTGAATCCTAATACTCTCTCAGTCCTCAAGAGAAACCTCGAGAAGGAGACTTGCTGAAGCAAAGCCACAGGGGTCTCTGAGGTTTCCCTGGCCATGCGCCCCTGTCCTGCCTCGCTGATGTCAGCATCTCTCTCTCAGGTAACCACCTCCCTAACACCTTTGATCCATAGGCTGAGGTCCAGGATAAGGCCTTTGTGATATCACTGCCACACCCAACCAAACCCTAAAGTGCTCATGTCCTGCTACTGGCCTGACACTTAGAAGGTTTGAGCTACTCTCTGTGGATCACCCCACTCAATGCATCCTCATTCTAGGAAGCAAGCAGGCTAGACAGTAAAACATCAGAGGCTGCTCCCAATGCTACACTCAGTGTTTCCAAAATTAGTAGACTTTATGGTCAGAAGAGACCTTTAGAGCATCTAATCTAACCCGCTGCATATCATAGGCTTACTGTATAGTACAATAGTTACTCTTTGGGCACACACATTCCAGAAAGGCATCTAGTCTTCATTCAATGACATCAAGAGATGGAGAATCCACCACTTTCCCTTTTAGTGAGGGCCAGGGGACTCCATTTCCCCTTCCACTAGCTCCCCATTTACAGTGAGCCAGAGCAGTACCTGCAGCAGGGAGCGGGAGTTGCTGAAGGCCTCAGAGGAACAGCCCCTGCAGTGTCTCAGGCACCTGGCGCAAGTGCCGGATGATGCGGAGCTGGTGCATCACTTTGGCCGTGACGTCCTCCTGCTGCAAGGGAACGAGAACCTGTCAGAGACTCAAAGGCCCCGAGGAATCAGGGGGAATTAAGGGCACCTGGAACCAGCAGTATTTCCACCCACCACCTGCCCACCGCTGAGGGATGAATTCACCTCCTGAACCCCAGAATGGAGTCTTCTTGTCCTTTCTAGTATCCTCCAGTGCCAACCCCCCTCCTTGTAGGATTAGCTCCTGCTACCTCCCCCTCAGTGTTCTTCACAGCTGTTCCACCTCCAAACCAAACCTCAAGTTATCAGAACCCTCTTCTGCACCCCAAACCAGGTTGGGCATCGAGGCGGCTCTAGCGGGGGGGCAGGAGGGATTCTGCCAGAAGTGAAGTGGGTTGAGGGGAGGTTGAGATCTTGCCCCAAGTCATCCCAGACACTAATGCTAAGCCACAGGATGGCAGCATCTAGTGTCAGTGGAGTCCAAGCACTATTTCAACCATACAGTTTTGGATGAACTCCCCACAAGGGGACGTGAAGAGCACCCCCAGCAAGACACACACAAACACACACACACCACTCCTGGTGGTGAAAGGGGAACAGGAGAAAGGACAAAAGAAGTAAGAGATGAAGAGAAAGGAAGGGGGGATGGAGGAAAAGGTAAAACGAAAAGGACAAACCCTAATGTCCCCAGTGATTCTACGGGACAAAATCCCAGGGAGGGAATAAAATTCTGCCATCTTAAACTACTGTTTTCCATGCCTAGAATTCAGCTGGCACCAGATGGATCAGACTGAGCAGGTTCCAAAACCACTTGGAGGCTCTTACCTTCTAAATAGGGACGTCTGTTTTCTAGTAAAATCCGTCAAAGGAAAGGAGAAAACTCGAAAGAGGCTCCTGCACACACTCACATACGTCAACCCTAACACTCTCTCAGTCCTCAAAGAGAGACCTCGAGAAGGAGACTTGCTGAAGCAAAGCCACAGGGGTCTCTGAGGTTTCCCTGGCGCTGTGCTCCTGTCCTGCCAGGCTGATGTCAGCATCTCTCTCGGAGGTCACCACCTCCCTAACACCTTTGACCAATAGGCTGACGTCCTGCAAAAGGCCTTTGTGATATCACTGCCACACCCACCCTTCCCCGGAAGTGCTAATGTCCTGCTGCTGGCCTGACACTTTGAAGGTTTCAGCTACTCTCTGTGGATCACCCCACTCAATGCCTGTTCATTCTAGGAAGCAAGCCGGCTAGACGGTAAAACATCAGAGGCTGCTCCCAATGCTACACTCAGTGTTTCCAAAATTAGGGGACTTTATGGCCAGAAGAGACCTTTAGAGCATCTCATCTAACCCCTTGCATACCATAGGGTTGCTGTATAGTACAATAGTTACTTTTTGGGCACACACATTGCAGAAAGGCATCTAGTCTTCCTTCAATGGCATCAAGAGATGGAGAATCCACCACTTTCCCTTTTAGTGAGTGCCACGGGGCTCCATTTCCCCTTCCACTAGCTCCCCATTTACAGTGAGCCAGAGCAGTACCTGCAGCAGGGAGAGGGAGTTGCTAAGGCCTCAGAGGAACAGCCCCTGCAGTGTCTCAGGAATCTGGCGCAAGTGCCGGATGATGCGGAGCTGGTGCATCACTTTTGGCCGTGACGTCCTCCTCCTGCAAGGGAACGAGAACCTGTCAGAGACTCAAATGCCCCGAGGAATCAAGGGCAATTAAGGACACCTGGAACCAGCAGTATTTACACCCATCACCTGCCCACCACTGAGGGATAAATTCACCTCCTGAACCCCAGAATGGAGTCTTCTTATCCTTTCTAGTAACCTCCAGTGACAACCCCCCTCCTTGAAGGATGAGCTCCTGCTATCTCCCCCTCAGTGCCCTTGACAGCTGTTCCACCTCCAAACCACAGCTCAAGTTATTAGTACCTTTGGACACAGACTGGCTAACCTAGTGAGGAGGGCTTTAAACTAGGTTCGACGGGGACAGGTGAGCAAAGCCCACAGGTAAGTGGGGAACATGGAGACCGGGGAGATGGGTCAAAAACGAGAGGGAGTGTGGGCTATATTGTCAGAGGGAAAGGAGGGTCAGGACAAAACTGGGAGGAAAGATCAAACCAGTATCTTAGATGCCTATATACAAATGCGAGAAGTATGGGGAATAAGCAGGAAGAACTGGAAGTGCTAATAAATAAATACAACTATGACATTGTTGGCATCACTGAAACTTGGTGGGATAATACACGTGATTGGAATGTTGGTGTGGATGGGTACAGCTTGCCCAGGAAGGATAGACAGGGGAAAAAGGGAGGAGGTGTTGCCTTGTATATTAAAAATGTACACACTTGGACTGAGGTAGAGATGGACATAGGAGACGGAAGTGTTGAGAGTCTCTGGGTTAGGCTAAAAGGGGTAAAAAACAAGGGAGATGTCATGCTAGGAGTCTACTACAGGCCACCTAACCAGGTGGAAGAGGTGGATGAGGCTTTTTTTAAGCAACTAACAAAATCATCCAAAGCCCAAGATTTGGTGGTGATGGGGGACTTCAACTATCCGGCTATATGTTGGGAAAATAACACAGCGGGGCACAGACTATCCAACAAATTCCTGGACTGCATTGGAGACAACTTTTTATTTCAGAAGGTTGAAAAAGCTACTGGGGGGAAGCTGTTCTTGACTTGATTTTAACAAATAGGGAGGAACTCGTTGAGAATTTGAAAGTAGAAGGCAGCCTGGGTGAAAGTGATCATGAAATCATAGAGTTTGCAATTCTAAGGAAGGGTAGAAGGGAGAACAGCAAAATAGAGACAATGGATTTCAGGAAGGCAGATTTTGGTAAGCTCAGAGAGCTGATAGGTAAGGTCCCATGGGAATCAAGACTGAGGGGAAAAACAACTGAGGAGAGTTGGCAGTTTTTCAAAGGGACACTATTAAGGGCCCAAAAGCAAGCTATTCCGCTGGTTAGGAAAGATAGAAAATGTGGCAAAAGACCACCTTGGCTTAACCATGAGATCTTGCATGATCTAAAAAATAAAAAGGAGTCAAATAAAAAATGGAAACTGGGACAGATTACAAAGGATGAATATAGGCAAACAACACAGGAATGCAGGGGCAAGATTAGAAAGGCAAAGGCACAAAATGAGCTCAAACTAGCTACGGGAATAAAGGGAAACAAGAAGACTTTTTATCAATACATTAGAAGCAAGAGGAAGACCAAAGACAGGGTAGGCCCACTGCTTAGTGAAGAGGGAGAAACAGTAACAGGAAACTTGGAAATGGCGGAGATGCTTAATGACTTCTTTGTTTCGGTCTTCACCGAGAAGTCTGAAGGAATGCCTAACATAGTGAATGCTAATGGGAAGGGGGTAGGTTTAGCAGATAAAATAAAAAAAGAACAAGTTAAAAATCACTTAGAAAAGTTAGATGCCTGCAAGTCACCCGGGCCTGATGAAATGCATCCTAGAATACTCAAGGAGCTAATAGAGGAGGTATCTGAGCCTCTAGCTATTATCTTTGGAAAATCATGGGAGACGGGAGAGATTCCAGAAGACTGGAAAAGGGCAAATATAGTGCCCATCTATAAAAAGGGAAATAAAAACAACCCAGGAAACTACAGACCCCAGTGAGTTTAACTTCTGTGCCAGGGAAGATAATGGAGCAAGTAATTAAGGAAATCATCTGCAAACACTTGGAAGGTGGTAAGGTGATAGGGAACAGCCAGCATGGATTTGTGAAGAACAAATCATGTCAAACCAATCCGATAGCTTTCTTTGATAGGATAACGAGCCTTGTGGATAAGGGTGAGGCTGTGGATGTGGTATACCTAGACCTTAGTAAGGCATTTGATACGGTCTCGCATGATATTTTTATTGATAAACTAGGCAAATACAATTTAGATGGGGCTACTATAAGGTGGGTGCATAACTGGCTGGATAACCGTACTCAGAGAGTTGTTATTAATAGTTCCCAATCCTGCTGGAAAGGCATAACGAGTGGGGTATCGCAGGGGTCTGTTTTGGGACCGGCGCTGTTCAATATCTTCATCAACGACTTAGATATTGGCATAGAAAGTACGCTTATTAAGTTTGCGGATGATACCAAACTGGGAGGGATTGCAACTGCTTTGGAGGACAGGGTCATAATTCAAAATGATCTGGACAAATTGGAGAAATGGTCTGAGTTAAACAGGATGAAGTTTAACAAAGACAAATGCAAAGTGCTCCACTTAGGAAGGAACAATCAGTTTCACACATACAGAATGGGAAGAGACTGTCTAGGAAGGAGTACGGCAGAAAGGGATCTAGGGGTTATAGTGGACCACAAGCTAAATATGAGTCAACAGTGTGATGCTGTTGCAAAAAAAGCAAACCTGATTCTGGGATGTATTAACAGGTGTGTTGTGAGCAAGACACGAGAAGTCATTCTTCCGCTCTACTCTGCTCTGGTTAGGCCTCAGCTGGAGTATTGTGTCCAGTTCTGGGCACCGCATTTTAAAAAAGATGTGGAGAAATTGGAAAGGGTCCAGAGAAGAGCAACAAGAATGATTAAAGGTCTTGAGAACATGACCTATGAAGGAAGGCTGAAAGAATTGGCTTTGTTTAGTTTGGAAAAGAGAAGACTGAGAGGAGACATGATAGCAGTTTTCAGGTATTTAAAAGGGTGTCATAAGGAGGAGGGAGAAAACTTGTTCACCTTAGCCTCTAAGGATAGAACCAGAAGCAATGGGTTTAAAGTGCAGCAAGGGAGGTCTAGGTTGGACATTAGGAAAAAGTTCCTAACTGTCAGGGTGGTTAAACACTGGAATAAATTGCCGAGGGAGGTTGTGGAATCTCCATCTCTTGAGATATTTAAGAGTAGGTTAGATAAATGTCTATCAGGGATGGTATTTGGTCTTATAGACTCATAGACTTTAAGGTCAGAAGGGACCATTATGATCATCTGGTCTGACCCCCTGCATGCTGCAGGCCACAAGACCCTTCCCTGGACTGTGCCGTTGAAGTCCCCAATCCTGTGTTTTAGTGACTTCAATCGGCAGGGACCCTCCTGCTAGTGATCCCTGCCCCATGCTGCGGAGGAAGGCGAAAAACCTCCAGAGGCTCAGCCAATCTACCCTGGAGGAAAATTCCTTCCCGACCCCAAATATGGCGATCAGTAATACCCCGAGCATGTAGGCAAGAGTCTCTAGCCTGACCCTTGTTTGCCATTATGCTATTTACGTACCATTGCTTGGTTTTCCTCGGCTACTATGTTTTACCATTAAACCATTCCCTCCATAAACTTATCCAACTTAATCTTAAAACCAGACAGGTCCGTTGCCCCCACCGTTTCCCTCGGAAGGCCGTTCCAATATTTCACCCCTCTGACGGTCAGAAACCTTCGTCTGATTTCAAGCCTGAACTTCCCCACGGCCAGTTTATATCCATTGGTTCTCGTGTCCACATTAGTACTCAGCTGAAATAATTCCTCTCCCTCCCTTGTATTTATCCCTCTGATATATTTAAAGATAGCAATCATATTCCCCCCTCAGCCTTCGTTTTGTCAGACTAAACAACCCGAGCTCCTCTAATCTCTTTTCATACGACAGGTTTTCTAGCAGGGGGGGCAGGAGGGATTCTCGCAGCAGTGAAGTGGGTTGCGGGGAAGTTGAGATCTTGACCCAAGTCATCCCAGACACTAATGCTAAGCCACAGGATGGCAGCATCTAGTGTCAGTGGAGTCCAAACACTATTTCAACCCCACAGTTTTCGATGAACTTCCCACAAGGAGAGGTGATGAGCACCCCCAGCAACACACACACACACACACACACACACCCCACTCCTGGTGGTGGGAGGGGAACAGGAGAAAGGACAAAAGAAGTAAGAGATGAAGAGAAAGGAAGGAGGGATGGAGGAAAAGGTAAAACAAAAAGGACAAACCCTAATGTCCCCAGTGATTCTATGGCACAAAATCCAAGGGATGGAATAAAATTCTGCCATCTTAAACTACTGTTTTCCATGCCTAGAATTCAGCTGGCACCACGTGGATCAGACTGAGCAGCTGCCAAATCCTCTTGGAGGCTCTTACCTTCTACACAGGGACGTCTGTTTTCTAGTAAAATCAGTAAAAGGAAAGGAGAAAACTCGAAAGAGGCTCCTGCACGCACTCACGTACGTGAACCCTAATACTCTCTCAGTCCTCAAAGAAAGACCCCGAGAAGGAGACTTGCTGAAGCAAAGCCACAGGGTCTCTGAGGTTTCCCTGGCCCTGTGCTCCTGTCCTGCCAGGCTGATGTCAGCATCTCTCTCTGAGCTCACCACCTCCCTAACACATTTGACCAATAAGCTGACATCCTGCAAAAGGCCTTTGTGATGTCACTGCCACACCCAACCAAACCCTGAAGTGCTAATGTCCTGCTGCTGGCCTGACACTTTGAAGGTTTGAGGTTGTCATAACTATAAAGGGAAGGGTAACAGCTGTCCTGTGTACAGTACTATAAAATCCTCCTGGCCAGAGACTCCAAAATCCTTTTCCCTGTAAAGGGTTAAGAAGCTCAGGTAACCTGGCTGGCATCTGACCTAAAGGACCAATAACGGGACAAGATACTTTCAAATCTTGGGGAGGGGAAGGCTTTTGTTTGTGTTCTTTGTTTGTGTGGGTGTTCGCCCTCGGGACTGAGAGGGACCAGACATCAATCCAGGTTCTCCACATCTTTCTAAACAAGTCTCTCCTATTTCAAACAAGGCGTGTTAGTTTTCCTTTGTTTTCTCAACTTATAAATGTACCTTTTACTAGAGTGTTTATCTTTGTTTGCTGTACTTTGAACCTAAGACTAGAGGGGAGTCCTCTGAGCTCTTTAAGTTTGATTACCCTGTAAGGTTAATTTCCATACTGATTTTACAGAGATGATTTTTACCTTTTCCTTTAATTAAAAGCCTTATTTTTAAGAACCGGATTGTTTTTTCCTTGTTTTAAGATCCAAGGAGTTTGGATCTGGATTCACCATGAGTTGGTGGGGGGAAGGAGGGGAATGGTTAATTTCTCCTTCTTTTAGATCCAAGGGGGTTGGATCTGTATTCACCAGAAGTTGGTGGGAGGAAGGAGGGGGGATGGTTTATTTCTCCTTGTTTTAAGATCCAAGGGGTTTGGATCTGTATTCACCAGGGAATTGGTGAAAGGTTTCTCAAGTTAAGCTTAGAAGTTTTCATGCAGGCCCCTACATTTGTACCCTAAACTTCAAAGTGGGGATACAGCCTTGACACAGGTACTCTCTGTGGATCACCCCACTCAATGCGTCTTCATTCTAGGAAGCAAGTGGGCTAGACAGTAAAACATCAGAGGCTGCTCCCAATGCTACACTCAGTGTTTCCAAAATTAGTAGACTTTATGGCCACAAGAGACCTTTAGAGCATCTAATCTAAGCCCCTGCATATCATAGGCTTCCTGTATAGTACAATAGTTACTCTTTGGGCACACACATTCCAGAAAGGCATCTAGTCTTCATTCAATGACATCAAGAGATGGAGAATCCACCACTTTCCCTTTTAGTGAGTGCCACGGGGCTCCATTTCCCCTTGCACTAGCTCCCCATTTACAGTGAGCCAGAGCAGTACCTGCAGCAGGGAGAGGGAGTTGCTAAGGCCTCAGAGGAACAGCCCCTGCAGTGTCTCAGGCACATGGCGTAAGTGCCGGATGATGCGGAGCTGGTGCATCCCTTTGGCCGTGAGGTCCTCCTCCTGCAAGGGAACGAGAACCTGTCAGAGACTCAAATGCCCCGAGGAATCAGGGGCAATTAAGGACACCTGGAACCAGCAGTATTTACACCCAGCGCCTGCCCACCACTGAGGGATGAATTCACCTCCTGAACCCCAGAATGGAGTCGTCTTCTCCTTTCTAGTAATCTCCAGTGCCAACCCCCGTCCTTGTAGGGTGAGCTCCTGCTACCTCCCCCTCAGTGCCCTTGACAGCTGTTCCACCTCCAAACCACAGCTCAAGTTATCAGAACCCTCTTCTCCACCCCAACCCAGGTTGGGCAGGGAGGCGGCTCTAGCAGGGTGGGCAGGTGGGATTCTGGCAGCAGTGAAGTGGGTTGCGGGGAGGTTGAGATCTTGCCCCAAGTCATCCCAGACACTAATGCTAAACCACACGATGGCAGCATCTAGTGTCAGTGGAGTCCAAGCACTATTTCAACCATACAGTTTTGGATCAACTCCCAACAAGGGGAGGTGAAGAGCACCCCCAGCAACACACACACACACACACACACATATGCCACTCCTGCTGGTGGGAGGGGAACAAGAGAAAGGACAAAAGAAGTAAGAGATAAAGAGAAAGGAAGGAGGGATGGAGGAAAAGGTAAAACGAAAAGGACAAACCCTAATGTCCCCAATGATTCTACCAGACAAAATTACAGGGAGGGATTAAAATTCTGCCACCTTGAACTAGTGTTTTCCATGCCTAGAATTCACTGCTGCCAGAATCCCACCTGCCCCCCCTGCTAGAGCCGCCTCCCTGGCCAACCTGGGTGGGGGTGGAGAAGAGGGTTCTGATAACTTGAGCTGTGGTTTGGAGGTGGAACAGCTGTCAAGGGCACTGAGGGGGAGATAGCAGGAGCTCATCCTTCAAGGAGGGGGGTTGGCACTGGAGGTTTCTAGAAAGGACAAGAAGACTCCATTCTGGGGTTCAGGAGGTGAATTTATCCCTCAGTGGTCGGCAGGTGCTGGGTGGAAATACTGCTGGTTCCAGATGCCCTTAATTCCTCCAGATTCCTTGGGGCGTTTGAGTCTCTGACAGGTTCTTGTTCCCTTGCAGCAGGAGGACGTCACGGCCAAAAGTGATGCACCAGCTCCGCATCATGCGGCACTTGCGCCAGATTCCTGAGACACTGCAGGGGCTGTGCCTCTGAGGCCATCAGCAACTCCCGCTCCCTGCTGCAGGTACTGCTCTGTCTCACTGTAAATGGGGAACTAGTGGAAGGGGAAATGGAGCCCCCTGGCACTCACTAAAAGGGAAAGTGGTGGATTCTCCATCTCTTGATGTCATTGAATGAAGACTAGATGCCTTTCTGGAATGTGTGTGCCCAAAAAGTAACTATTGTACTATACAGGAAGCCTATGATATGCAGGGGCTTAGATGAGATGCTCTAAAGGTCTCTTGTGGCCATAAAGTCTACAAATTTTGGAAACACTGAGTGTAGTATTGGGAGCAGCCTCTGATGTTTTACTGTCTAGCCGGCTTGCTTCCTAGAATGAAGACGCATTGAGTGGGGTGATCCACACAGAGTAGCTCAAACCTTCAAAGTGTCAGGCCAGCAGCAGGACATTAGCACTTCCGGGGATGGGTGGGTGTGGCAGTGACATCACAAAGGCCTTTTCAGGACCTCAGCCTATTGGTCAAAGGTGTTAGGGAGGTGGTAACCTCAGAGAGAGATGCTGACATCAGCCAGGCAGGACAGGGGCTTAGGGCCAGGGAAACCTCAGAGACCCCTGTGACTTTCATAGAATCATAGAATATCAGGGTTGGAAGGGACCTCAAGAGGTCATCTACTCCAACCCCGTCCTCAAAGCAGGACCAATTCCCAACTAAATCATCCCAGCCAGGGCTTTGTCAAGCCGGGCCTTAAAAACCTCCAAGGAAGGAGACTCCACCACCTCCCTAGTTAACGCATTCCAGTGCTTCACCACCCTCCTAGTGAAATAGTGTTTCCTAATATCCAACCTGGACCTCCCCCACTGCAACTTGAGACCATTGCTCCTTGTTCTGTCATCTGCCACCACTGAGAACAACCGAGCTCCATCCTCTTTGGAACCCCCCTTCACGTAGTTGAAGGCTGCTATCAAATCCCCCCTCATTCTTCTCTTCTGGAGACTAAACAATCCCAGTTCCCTCAGCCTCTCCTCATAAGTCATGTGCTCCAGACCCCTAATCATTTTTGTTGCTCTCCACTGGACTCTTTCCAATTTTTCCACATCCTTCTTGTAGTGTCGGGCCTGTTGGAGAAAAACAGAGTTCTCACTATTTGTTTAGGTACAGCAAGTCAGATGCTTTATTAACTCTCACAATTGCCCAGAGGGAGAGAGCTAAGCAGGTCTCTCCCAGGTAACTAATTACAGCAAGCATTTATACCTTTCATTACAGAAATAACGAGGGACAGCTGCGTTTTGTTTATACATAGGCCATCTTGATATCTCATTTCTTCACTTGTTTTGACTCTTGCCAACATACAATATTTTCTATACCTTATCTACACAAGGTCTTCTACACCTTATCTATACCAGGTCATAATGACTTCTTACACAGTTCTTTCTCACCCGCCTCACACATTCCTCGCTTCTACAAATCTCGCGTTATTAGGGTTACAGTTAGCCTAACTCTTGCTAACGAACTGTCATGCATTGCATCCCCTTCCTGTGAGCTCTTTCTCTGCTTCCACAGGCCCAAAACTGGACACAGTATTCCAGATGAGGCCTCACCAATGTCGAATAAAGGGGAACGATCACGTTCCTCGATCTGCTGGCAATGCCCCTACTTATACAGCCCAAAATGCCGTTAGCCTTCTTGGCAACAAGAGCACACTGTTGACTCATATCCAGCTTCTCGTCCACTGTGACCCCTAGGTCCTTTTCTGCAGAACTGCTACCTAGCCATTCGGTCCCTAGTCTGTAGCAGTGCATGGGATTCTTCCGTCCTAAGTGCAGGACTCTGCACTTGTCCTTGTTGAACTTCATCAGGTTTTTTTTGGCCCAATCCTCTAATTTGTCTAGGTCCCTCTGTATCCGATCCCTACCCTCTAGCGTATCTACCACGCCTCCTAGTTTAGTGTCATCTGCAAACTTGCTGAGAGTGCAGTCCACACCATCCTCCAGATCATTAATAAAGATATTAAACAAAACCGGCCCCAGGACCGACCCTTGGGGCACTACTCCGCTTGAAACCGGCTGCCAACTAGACATGGAGCCATTGATCACTACCCGTTGAGCCCGACGATCCAGCCAGCTTTCTATCCACCTTACAGTCCATTCATCCATCCCATACTTCTTTAACTTGGTGGCAAGAATACTGTGGGAGAGCGTATCAAAAGCTTTGCTAAAGTCAAGGAATAACACATCCACTGCTTTCCCCTCATCCACAGAGCCAGTTATCTCATCATAGAAGGCAATTAGGTTAGTCAGGCACGACTTCCCCTTGGTGAATCCATGCTGACTGTTCCTGATCACTTTCCTCTCCTCTAAGTGTTTCATAATTGATTCCTTGAGGACCTGCTCCATGATTTTTCCAGGGACTGAGGTGAGGCTGACTGGCCTGTAGTTCCCCGGATCCTCCTCCTTCCCTTTTTTAAAGATGGGCACG
This sequence comes from Chrysemys picta bellii, assembly GCF_011386835.1. Taxonomy (NCBI): domain Eukaryota; kingdom Metazoa; phylum Chordata; order Testudines; family Emydidae; genus Chrysemys; species Chrysemys picta. The sequence continues at coordinate 39,792 of NW_027052955.1, forward strand.
ACATTAGCCTTTTTCCAGTCATCCGGGACCTCCCTCGATCGCCATGAGTTTTCAAAAATAATGGCTAATGGCTGTGCAATCTCATCCGCCAAGTCCTTTAGCACCTTCGGATGCAGCGCATCCAGCCCCATGGAGTTGTGCACGTCCAGTTTTTCTAAATAGTCCCGAACCACTTCTTTCTCCACAGAGGGCTGGTCACCTTCTCCCCATATTGTGCTGCCCAGTGCAGCAATCTGGGAGCTGACCTTGTTCGTGAAGACAGAGGCAAAAAAAGCATTGAGTACATTAGCTTTTTCCACATCCTCAGTCACTAGGTTGCCTCCCTCATTCAGTAAGGGGCCCACACTTTCCTTGACTTTCTTCTTGTTGCTAACATACCTGAAGAAACCCTTCTTGTTACTCTTAACATCTCTTGCTAGCTGCAACTCCAAGTGTGATTTGGCCTTCCTGATTTCACTCCTGCATGCCTGAGCAATATTTTTATACTCCTCCCTGGTCATTTGTCCAATCTTCCACTTCTTGTAAGCTTCTTTTTTGCGTTTAAGATCAGCAAGGATTTCACTGTTTAGCCAAGCTGGTCGCCTGCCATATTTACTATTCTTTCTACACATCGGGATGGTTTGTTCCTGCAACCGCAATAAGGATTCTTTAAAATACAGCCAGCTCTCCTGGACCCCTTTGCCCTTCATGTTATTCTCCCAGGGGATCCTGCCCATCTGTTCCCTGAGGGAGTCAAAGTCTGCTTTTCTGAAGTCCAGGGTCCGTATTCTGCTGCTCTCCTTTCTTCCTTGTGTCAGGATCCTGAGCTCGACCATCTCATGGTCACTGCCTCCCAGGTTCCCATCCACTTTTGCTTCCCCTACTAATTCTTCCCTGTTTGTGAGCAGCAGGTCGAGAAAAGCTCTGCCCCTAGTTGGTTCCTCCAGCACTTGCACCAGGAAATTGTGCCCTACACTTTCCAAAAACTTCCTGTATTGTCTGTGCACCGCTGTATTGCTCTCCTAGCAGATATCAGGGTGATTAAAGTCTCCCATGAGAACCAGGGCCTGCGATCTAGCAACTTCTGCTAGTTGCCAGAAGAAAGCCTCGTCCACCTCATCCCCCTGGTCTGGTGGTCTATAGCAGACTCCAACCGTGACATCCCCCTTGTTGCTCACACTTCTCAACTTTATCCAGAGACTCTCAGGTTTTTCTACAGTTTCATACCGGACCTCTGAGCACTCATACTCCTCTCTTACATACAATGCAACTCCCCCACCTTTTCTGCCCTGCCTGTCCTTCCTGAACAGTTTATATCCATCCATGACAGTACTCCAGTCATGTGAGTTATCCCACCAAGTGTCTGTTATTGCTTCAGCAAGTCTCCTTCTCGAGGTCTCTCTTTGAGGACTGAGAGAGTATTAGTGTTCACATGTGTGAGTGCGAGCAGGAGCCTCTTTGGAGTTTTCTCCTTTCCTTTGACGGATTTTACTAGAAAACAGACGTCCCTATTTAGAAGGTAAGAGCCTCCAAGAGGTTTTGGAACCTGCTCAGTCTGATCCATCTGGTGCCAGCTGAATTCTAGGCATGGAAAACACTAGGTTAAGGTGGCAGAATTTTATTCCCTCTGTGGGATTTTGTCCCGTAGAATCACAGGGGACATTAGTGTTTGTCATTTTCGTTTTACCTTTTCCTCCATCCCTCCTTCCTTTCTCTTCATCTCTTACTTCTTTTGTCCTTTCTCCTGTTCACCTGCCACCACCAGGAGTGGTGTGTGTGTGTGTGTGTGTGTGTGTGTGTGTGTGTGTGTGTGTGTGTGTGTGTGTGTGTGTGTGTGTGTGTGTGTGTGTGTGTGTGTGTTGCTGGGGGTGCTCTTCACCTCCCCTTGTGGGAAGTTGATCCAAAACTGTGAGGTTGAAATAGTGCTTGAACTCCAATGACACTAGATGCTGCCATCCTGTGGCTTAGCATTAGTGTCTGGGATGATTGGGGCAAGATCTCAACCTCCCCGCAACCCACTTCACTGCTGGCAGAATCCCTCCTGCCCCCCCTGCTAGAGCCGCCTCCCTGCCCAACCTGGGTGGGGGTGGAGAAGAGGGTTCTGATAACTTGAGCTGTGGTTTGGAGGTGGAACAGCTGTCAAGGGCACTGAGGGGGAAGTAGCAGGATCTCATCCTTCAAGGAGGGGGGTTGGCACTGGAGGTTACTAGAAAGGACAAGAAGACTCCATTCTGGGGTTCAGGAGGTGAATTCATCCCTCAGTGGTGGGGAGGTGCTGGGTGGAAATACTGCTGGTTCCAGATGCCCTTAATTCCCCCTGATTCCTCGGGGCGTTTGAGTCTTTGACAGGTTCTCGTTCCCCTGCAGCAGGAGGACGTCATGGCCAGAGTGATGCACCAGCTCTGCATCATCCGGCACTTGTGCCAGGTGCCTTAGACACTGCAAGGGCTGTGCCTCTGTGGACATCAGCAACTCCCATTCCCTGCTGCAGGTACTGCTCTGGCTCACTGTAAATGGCGAGCTAGTGGAAGGGGAAATGGAGCCCCCTGGCACTCAGTAAAAGGGAAAGTGGTGGATTCTCCATCTCTTGATGTCATTTCATGAAGACTAGATGCCTTTCTGGAATGTGTGTGCCCAAAAAGTACCTATTGTACTATACAGGAAGCCTATGATATGCAGGGGGTTAGATGAGATGTTCTAAAGGTCTCTTCTGGCCATAAAGTGTATTAATTTTGGAAACACTGAGTGTAGCATTGGGAGCAGCCTCTAATGTTTTACTGTCTAACCGGCTTGCTTCCTAGAATGAAGACGCATTGAGTGGGGTGATCCACAGAGAGTAGCTCAAACCTTCAAAGTGTCAGGCCAGCAGCAGGACATTAGCACTTCAGGGGATGGGTGGGTGTGGCAGTAACATCACAAAGGCCTTTTGCAAGAGCTCAGCCTATTGGTCAAAGTTGTTAGGGAGGTGGTGACCTCAGAGAGAGATGCTCACATCAGCCAGGCAAAACAGGGGCGCAGGGCCAGGGAAACCTCAGAGACCCCTGTGGCTTTGCTTCAGCAAGTCTCCTTCTCGAGCTCTCTTTGAGGACTGAGAGAGTATTAGGGTTCACATATGTGAGTGTGAGCAGGAGCCTCTTTCGAGTTTTCTCCTTTCCTTTTACCCATTTTACTAGAAAACAGAAGTCCCTGTTGAGAAAGTAAGTGCCTCGGAGAGGTTTGTAACCTGTTCAGTCTGATCCACCTGGTGCCATCTGAATTCTAGGCATGGAAAACACTAGCTTAAGGTGGCAGAATTTTATTCCCTCCCTGGGATTTTGTCCCGTAGAATCACTGGGGATATTAGGAAAACAACAAGGAGTCTGGTGGCACCTTAAAGACTAACAGATTTATTTGGGCATAAGCTTTCGTGAGTAAAAACCTCACTTCTTCGGATGCATAGAGTGAAAGTTACAGATGCAGGCATTATATACTGACACATGGAGAGCAGGGAGTTACTTCACAAGTGGAGAACCAGTGTTGACAGGGCCAATTCAAAAATCAGGGTGGATGTAGTCCACTCCAAATAATAGATGAGGAGGTGTCAATTCCAGGAGAGGAAAAGCTGCTTCTGTAGTGAGCCAGCCACTCCCAGTCCCTATTCAAGCCCAGATTAATGGTGTTGAATTTGCAAATGAATTTTAGTTCTGCTGTTTCTCTTTGAAGTCTGTTTCTGAAGTTTTTTTGTTCAATGATAGTGACTTTTAAATCTGTAATAGAATGACCAGGGAGATTGAAGTGTTCACATACTGTCTTATGTATGTTACCATTGCTGATGTCCGACATGGGGACATTAGGGTTTGTCCTTTTCCTTTTACCTTTTCCTCCATCCCTCCTTCCTTTCTCTTCATCTCTTACTTCTTTTGTCCTTTCTCTTGTTCCCCTCACACCACCAGGAGTGGTGTGTGTGTGTGTGTGTGTGTGTGTGTGTGGTGCTGATGGTTCTCTTCTCCTCCCCTTGTGGGGAGTTGATCCAAAACTGTGGGGTTGAAATAGTGCTTGGACCCCACTGACAGTAGATGCTGCCATTGTGTGACTTAGCATTAGTGTCTGGGATGACTTGGGTCAAGATCTCAACCTCCCTGCAACCCACTTCACTGCTGTCAGAATCCCTCCTGCACACCCTGTTAGAGCCGCCTCCCAGCCCAACCTGTGTCGGGGTGGAGAAGAGGATTCTGATGACTTGAGCTGTGGTTTGGAGGTGGAATATCTGTGAAGGGCACTGAGCAGGAGGTAGCAGGAGCTCACCCTACAAGGAGGGGGGTTGGCTCTGGAGGTTTCTAGAAAGGACAAGAAGACTCCATTTTGGGGTTCAGGAGGTGAATTCATCTCTCATTGATGGGCAGGTGCTGGGTGGAAATACTGCTGGTTCCAGGTTCCCTTAATTCCCCCTGATTCCTCGGGGCGTTTGAGTCTCTGACAGGTTCTCGTTCCCTTGCAGCAGGAGGACGTCACGGCAAAAATGATGCACCAGCTCCGCATCATCCTGCACTTACGCCACGTGCCTGAGACACTGCAGGGGCTGCGCCTCTGAGGCCTTCAGGAACTCCCACTCCCTGCTGCAGGTACTGCTCTGGCTCACTGTAAATGGGGAGCTAGTGGAAGGGGAAATGGAGCCCCCTGGCACTCACTAAAAGGGAAAGTGATGGATTCTCCATCTCTTAATGTCATTTAATTTAGACTAGATACCTTTCTGGAATGTTTGTGCCCAAAAAGTAACTATTGTACTATACAGGAAGCCCATGATATGCAGGGGCTTAGATGAGATGCTCTAAAGGTCTCTTCTGGCCATAAAGTGTAGTAATTTTGGAAACAGTGAGTGTAGCATTGGGAGCAGCCTCTGATGTTTTATTGTCTAGCCGGCTTGCTTCCTAGAATGAAGACCCATTGAGTGGGGTGATTCACACAGAGTAGCTCAAACCTTCAAAGTGTCAGGCCAGCAGGAGGACATTAGCACTTCAGGGTTTGGTTGGGTGTGGCAGTGACACCACAAAGGCCTTTTGCAGGACGTCAGCTTATTGGTCAAATGTGTTAGGGAGGTGGTGACCTCAGAGAGAGATGCTGACATCAGAGAGAGATGCTGACATGAGGGCCAGGGAAACCTCAGAGACCCCTCTGGCTTTGCTTCAGCAAGTCTCCTCCTTGAGGTCTCTCTTTGAGGAAAGTAAGTGCCTCGGAGAGGTTTGTATCCTGTTCAGTCTGATCCACCTGGTGCCAGCTGAATTGTAAGCATGGAAAACACTAGTTCAAGGTGGCAGAATTTTATTCCCTCCCTGTGATTTTGTCCCGTAGAATCACTGGGGACATTAGTGTTTGTCCTTTTCATTTTACCTTTTCCTCCCTCCCTCCTTCCTTTCTCTTCATCTCTTACTTCTTTTGTCCTTTCTCCTGTTCCCCTCCCACCACCGGGAGTGGTTTGTGTGTGTGTGTGTGTTTGTGTGTTGCTGGGGGTGCTCTTCACCTCCCTTTGTGGGGAGTTCATCCAAACCTGTGTGGTTGAAATAGTGCTTGGACTCCACTGACACTAGATGCTGCCATCGTGTGGATTAGCATTGGTGTCTGGGATGACTTGGGGCAAGATCTCAACCTCCCCGGAACCCACTTCACTGCTGGCAGAATCCCTCCTGCCACCCCTGCTAGAGCCGCCTCCCTGGCCAACCTGGGTGGGGGTGGAGAAGAGGGTTCTGATAACTTGAGCTGTGGTTTGGTGGTGGAACATCTGTCAAGGGCACTGAGAGGGAGGTAGCAGCAGCTCACCCTTCAAGGAGGGGATTTGGCACTGGAGGTTACTAGAAAGGACAAGAAGACTCCATTCTGGGGTTCAGGAGGTGAATTCATCCCTCAGCGGTGGGCAGGTGCTGAGTGGAAATACTGCTGGTTCCAGGTGCCCTTAATTGCCCCTGATTCCTCGGGGCATTTGAGTCTCTGACAGGTTCTCGTTCCCTTGCAGCAGGAGGACGTCACGGCCAAAGTGATGCACCCGCATCATCCGCCACTTGCGCCAGGTGCCTGAGACACTGCATGGGTTGTTCCTCTGAGTCTTTCAGCAACTCCCGCTCCCTGCTGCAGGTACTGCTCTGTCTCACTGTAAATGGGGAACTAGTGGAAGGGGAAATGGAGCCCCCTGGCACTCACTAAAAGGGAAAGTGGTGGATTCTCCATCTCTTGATGTCATTGAATGAAGACTAGATGCCTTTCTGGAATGTGTGTGCCCAAAAAGTAACTATTGTACTATACAGGAGGCCTATGATATGCAGGGGCTTAGATGAGATGCTCTAAAGGTCTCTTGTGGCCATAAAGTCTACAAATTTTGGAAACACTGAGTGTAGTATTGGGAGCAGCCTGTGATGTTTTACTGTCTAGCCGGCTTGCTTCCTAGAATGAAGACGCATTGAGTGGGGTGATCCACAGAGAGTACCTGTGTCAAGGCTGTATCCCCACTTTGAAGTTTAGGGTACAAATGTAGGGGCCTGCATGAAAACTTCTAAGCTTAACCACCATCCCAAGGCTAATTTCCTCCCCTGGGTAGCCTTGAGAAACCTTTCACCAATTCCCTGGTGAATACAGATCCAACCCCCTTGGATCTTAAAACAAGGAGAAATTAACCATCCCCCCTCCTTCCTCCCACCAACTCCTGGTGAATCAAGATCCAAACTCCTTGGATCTTAAAACAAGGAAAAATCAATCAGGTTCTTATAAATAAGGCTTTTAATTAAAGAAAAAGGTAAAAATCATCTCTGTAAAATCAGTATGGAAATTAACCTTACAGGGTAATCAAACTTAAAGAGCTCAGAGGACTCCCCTCTAGTCTTAGGTTCAAAGTACAGCAAACAAAGATAAACACTCTAGTAAAAGGTACACTTACAAGTTGAGAAAACAAAGGAAAACTAACACGCCTTGTTTGAAATAGGAGAGACTTGTTTAGAAAGATGTGGAGAACCTGGATTGATGTCTGGTCCCTCTCAGTCCCGAGGGCGAACACCCACACAAACAAAGAACACAAACAAAAGCCTTCCCCTCCCCAAGATTTGAAAGTATCTTGTCCCCTTATTGGTCCTTTAGGTCAGATGCCAGCCAGGTTACCTGAGCTTCTTAACCCTTTAGAGGGAAAAGGATTTTGGAGTCTCTGGCCAGGAGGGATTTTATAGTACTGTACACAGGACAGCTGTTACCCTTCCCTTTATAGTTATGACAACCTCAAACCTTCAAAGTGTCAGGCCAGCAGCAGGACATTAGCACTTGAGAGTTTGGTTGGGTGTGGCAGTGACATCACAAAGGCCTTTTGCAGGATGTCAGCTTATTGGTCAAATGTGTTAGGGAGGTGGTGAGCTCAGAGAGAGATGCTGACATCAGCCTGGCAGGACAGGAGCACAGGGCCAGGGAAACCTCAGAGACCCCTGTGGCTTTGCTTCAGCAAGTCTCCTTCTCGAGGTCTCTCTTTGAGGACTGAGAGAGTATTAGGGTTCACGTACGTGAGTGCGTGCAGGAGCCTCTTTCGAGTTTTCTCCTTTCCTTTTACTGATTTTACTAGAAAACAGACGTCCCTGTTTAGAAGGTAAGAGCCTCCAAGAGGTTTTGGCAGCTGCTCAGTCTGATCCATCTGGTGCCAGCTGAATTCTAGGCATGGAAAACAGTAGTTTAAGATGGCAGAATTTTATTCCATCCCTTGGATTTTGTGCCGTAGAATCACTGGGGACATTAGGGTTTGTCCTTTTTGTTTTACCTTTTCCTCCATCCCTCCTTCCTTTCTCTTCATCTCTTACTTCTTTTGTCCTTTCTCCTGTTCCTCGAAAACTGTGGGGTTGAAATAGTGTTTGGACTCCACTAACACTAGATGCTGCCATCCTGTGGCTTAGCATTAGTGTCTGGGATGACTTGGGTCAAGATCTCAACTTCCCCGCAACCCACTTCACTGCTGCCAGAATCCCTCCTGCCCCCCCTGCTAGAGCCGCCTCCCTGGCCAACCTGGGTGGGGGTGGAGAACAGTGTTTTTTTCATACATTCATAGATTATCGGACTGGAAGGGACCTCGAGAGGTCATCGAGTCCAGTCCCCTGCCCGCGTGGCAGGACCAAATACCATCTAGACCATCCCTGATAGACATTTATCTAACCTACTCTTAAATATCTCAAGAGATGGAGATTCCACAACCTCCCTCGGCAATTTATTCCAGTGTTTAACCACCCTGACAGTTAGGAACTTTTTCCTAATGTCCAACCTAGACCTCCCTTGCTGCACTTTAAACCCATTGCTTCTGGTTCTATCCTTAGAGGCTAAGGTGAACAAGTTTTCTCCCTCCTCCTTATGACACCCTTTTAAATACCTGAAAACTGCTATCATGTCTCCTCTCAGTCTTCTCTTTTCCAAACTAAACAAAGCCAATTCTTTCAGCCTTCCTTCATAGGTCATGTTCTCAAGACCTTTAATCATTCTTGTTGCTCTTCTCTGGACCCTTTCCAATTTCTCCACATCTTTTTTAAAATGCGGTGCCCAGAACTGGACACAATACTCCAGCTGAGGCCTAACCAGAGCAGAGTAGAGCGGAAGAATGACTTCTCGTGTCTTGCTCACAACACACCTGTTAATACATCCCAGAATCAGGTTTGCTTTTTTTGCAACAGCATCACACTGTTGACTCATATTTAGCTTGTGGTCCACTATAACCCCTAGATCCCTTTTTGCCGTACTCCTTCCTAGACAGTCTCTTCCCATTCTGTATGTGTGAAACTGATTGTTCCTTCCTAAGTGGAGCACTTTGCATTTGTCTTTGTTAAACTTCATCCTGTTTAACTCAGACCATTTCTCCAATTTGTCCAGATCATTTTGAATTATGACCCTGTCCTCCAAAGCAGTTGCAATCCCTCCCAGTTTGGTATCATCCGCAAACTTAATAAGCGTACTTTCTATGCCAATATCTAAGTCGTTGATGAAGATATTGAACAGCGCCGGTCCCAAAACAGACCCCTGCGATACCCCACTCGTTATGGCTTTCCAGCAGGATTGGGAACTATTAATAACAACTCTCTGAGTACGGTTATCCAGCCAGTTATGCACCCACCTTATAGTAGCCCCATCTAAATTGTATTTGCCTAGTTTATCAATAAGAATATCATGCGAGACCGTATCAAATGCCTTACTAAAGTCTAGGTATACCACATCCACAGCCTCACCCTTATCCACAAGGCTCGTTATCCTCTCAAAGAAAGCTATCAGATTGGTTTGACATGATTTGTTCTTCACAAATCCATGCTGGCTGTTCCCTATCACCTTACCACCTTCCAAGTGTTTGCAGATGATTTCCTTAATTACTTGCTCCATTATCTTCCCTGGCACAGAAGTTAAACTCACTGGGGTCTGTAGTTTCCTGGGTTGTTTTTATTTCCCTTTTTATAGATGGGCACTATATTTGCCCTTTTCCAGTCTTCTGGAATCTCTCCCGTCTCCCATGATTTTCCAAAGATAATAGCTAGAGGCTCAGATACCTCCTCTATTAGCTCCTTGAGTATTCTAGGATGCATTTCATCAGGCCCGGGTGACTTGCAGGCATCTAACTTTTCTAAGTGATTTTTAACTTGTTCTTTTTTTATTTTATCTGCTAAACCTACCCCCTTCCCATTAGCATTCACTATGTTAGGCATTCCTTCAGACTTCTCGGTGAAGACCGAAACAAAGAAGTCATTAAGCATCTCCGCCATTTCCAAGTTTCCTGTTACTGTTTCTCCCTCTTCACTAAGCAGTGGGCCTACCCTGTCTTTGGTCTTCCTCTTGCTTCTAATGTATTGATAAAAAGTCTTCTTGTTTCCCTTTATTCCCGTAGCTAGTTTGAGCTCATTTTGTGCCTTTGCCTTTCTAATCTTGCCCCTGCATTCCTGTGTTGTTTGCCTATATTCATCCTTTGTAATCTGTCCCAGTTTCCATTTTTTATATGACTCCTTTTTATTTTTTAGATCATGCAAGATCTCATGGTTAAGCCAAGGTGGTCTTTTGCCACATTTTCTATCTTTCCTAACCAGCGGAATAGCTTGCTTTTGGGCCCTTAATAGTGTCCCTTTGACAATCTGCCAACTCTCCTCAGTTGTTTTTCCCCTCAGTCTTGATTCCCATGGGACCTTACCTATCAGCTCTCTGAGCTTACCAAAATCTGCCTTCCTGAAATCCATTGTCTCTATTTTGCTGTTCTCCCTTCTACCCTTCCTTAGAATTGCAAACTCTATGATTTCATGATCACTTTCACCCAGGCTGCCTTCTACTTTCAAATTCTCAACGAGTTCCTCCCTATTTGTTAAAATCAAGTCTAGAACAGCTTCCCCCCAGTAGCTTTTTCAACCTTCTGAAATAAAAAGTTGTCTCCAATGCAGTCCAGGAATTTGTTGGATAGTCTGTGCCCCGCTGTGTTATTTTCCCAACATATAGCCGGATAGTTGAAGTCCCCCATCACCACCAAATCTTGGGCTTTGGATGATTTTGTTAGTTGCTTAAAAAAAGCCTCATCCACCTCTTCCACCTGGTTAGGTGGCCTGTAGTAGACTCCTAGCATGACATCTCCCTTGTTTTTTACCCCTTTTAGCCTAACCCAGAGACTCTCAACACTTCCGTCTCCTATGTCCATCTCTACCTCAGTCCAAGTGTGTACATTTTTAATATACAAGGCAACACCTCCTCCCTTTTTCCCCTGTCTATCCTTCCTGAGCAAGCTGTACCCATCCACACCAACATTCCAATCACGTGTATTATCCCACCAAGTTTCAGTGATGCCAACAATGTCATAGTTGTATTTATTTATTAGCACTTCCAGTTCTTCCTGCTTATTCCCCATACTTCTCGCATTTGTATATAGGCATCTAAGATACTGGTTTGATCTTTCCTCCCAGTTTTGTCCTGACCCTCCTTTCTCTCTGACAATATAGCCCACACTCCCTCTCGTTTTTGACCCATCTCCCCGGTCTCCATGTTCCCCACTTACCTTTGGGCTTTGCTCACCTGTCCCCGTCGAACCTAGTTTAAAGCCCTCCTCACTAGGTTAGCCAGTCTGTGTCCAAAGGTACTAATAACTTGAGCTGTGGTTTGGAGGTGGAACAGCTGTCAAGGGCACTGAGGGGGAGATAGCAGGAGCTCATCCTTCAAGGAGGGGGGTTGTCACTGGAGGTTACTAGAAAGGACAAGAAGACTCCATTCTGGGGTTCAGGAGGTGAATTTATCCCTCAGTGGTGGGCAGGTGATGGGTGGAAGTAGTGCTGGTTCCAGGTGCCCTTAATTCCCGCTGATTCCTCGGGGCGTTTGAGTCTCTGACAGGTTCTCGTTCCCTTGCAGCAGGAGGACGTCACGGCCAAAAGTGATGCACCAGCTCCGCATCATCCGGCACTTGCGCCAGATTCCTGAGACACTGCAGGGGCTGTGCCTCTGAGGCCATCAGCAACTCCCGCTCCCTGCTGCAGGTACTGCTCTGTCTCACTGTAAATGGGGAGCTAGTGGAAGGGGAAATGGAGCCCCGTGGCACTCACCAAAAGGGAAAGTGGTGGATTCTACATCTCTTGATGTCATTGAAGGAAGACTAGATGCCTTTCTGCAAAGTGTGTGCCCAAAAAGTAACTATTGTACTATACAGCAAGCCTATGGTATGCAAGGGGTTAGATGAGATGCTCTAAAGGTCTCTTCTGGCCATAAAGTGTATTAATTTTGGAAACACTGAGTGTAGCATTGGGAGCAGCCTCTGATGTTTTACCGTCTAGCCGGCTTGCTTCCTAGAATGAACAGGCATTGAGTGGGGTGATCCACAGAGAGTAGCTGAAACCTTCAAAGTGTCAGCCCAGTAACAGGACATTAGCACTTCCGGGGAAGGGTGGGTGTGGCAGTGATATCACAAAGGCCTTTTGCAGGACGTCAGCCTATTGGTCAAAGGTGTTAGGGAGGTGGTGACCTCCGAGAGAGATGCTGACATCAGCCTGGCAGGACAGGAGCACAGGGCCAGGGAAACCTCAGAGACCCCTGTGGCTTTGCTTCAGCAAGTCTCCTTCTCGAGGTCTCTCTTTGAGGACTGAGAGAGTGTTAGGGTTGACGTATGTGAGTGTGAGCAGGAGCCTCTTTCGAGTTTTCTCCTTTCCTTTTGACGGATTTTACTAGAAAACAGACGTCCTGTTGAGAAGGTAAGAGCCTCCAAGAGGTTTTGGTACTTGCTCAGTCTGATCCACGTGGTGCCAGCTGAATTCTAGGCATGGAAAACAGTAGTTCAAGGTGGCAGAATTTTATAGTCCACCTGGGATTTTGTCCCGTAGAATCACTGGGGACATTAGGGTTTGTCCTTTTCGTTTTACCTTTTCCTCCATCCCTCCTTCCTTTCTCTTCATCTCTTACTTCTTTTGTCCTTTCTCCTGTTCCCCTCCCACCACCAGGAGTGGTGTGTGTGTGTGTGTGTTGCTGGGGGTGCTCTTCACCTCCCCTTGTGGGGAGTTCATCCAAAACTGTGGGGTTGAAATAGATAGATTCTAGGACTGGAAGGGACCTCCAGAGGTCATCGAGTCCAGTCCCCTGCCCGCATGGCAGGACCAAATACCATCTAGACCATCCCTGATAGACATTTATCTAACCTACTCTTAAATATCTCAAGAGATGGAGATTCCACAACCTCCCTAGGCAATTTATTCCAGTGTTTAACCACCCTGACAGTTAGGAACTTTTTCCTAATGTCCAACCTAGACGTCCCTTGCTGCAGTTTAGACCCATTGCTTCTGGTTCTATCCTTAGAGGCTAAGGTGAACAAGTTTTCTCCCTCCTCCTTATGACACCCTTTTAAATACCTGAAAACTGCTATCATGTCTCCTCTCAGTCTTCTCTTTTCCAAACTAAACAAAGCCAATTCTTTCAGCCTTCCTTCATAGGTCATGTTCTCAAGACCTTTAATCATTCTTGTTGCTCTTCTCTGGACCCTTTCCAATTTCTCCACATCTTTTTTAAAATGCGGTGCCCAGAACTGGACACAATACTCCAGCTGAGGCCAAACCAGAGCAGAGTAGAGCGGAAGAATGACTTCTCGTGTCTTGCTCACAACACACTTGTTAATACATCCCAGAATCAGGTTTGCTTTTTTTGCAACAGCATCACACTGTTGACTCATATTTAGCTTGTGGTCCACTATAGCCCCTAGATCCCTTTCTGCCGTACTCCTTCCTAGACAGTCTCTTCCCATTCTGTATGTGTGAAACTGATTGTTCCTTCCTAAGTGGAGCACTTTGCATTTGTCTTTGTTAAACTTCATCCTGTTTAACTCAGACCATTTCTCCAATTTGTCCAGATCATTTTGAATTATGACCCTGTCCTCCAAAGCAGTTGCAATCCCTCCCAGTTTGGTATCATCCGCAAACTTAATAAGCGTACTTTCTATGCCAATATCTAAGTCGTTGATGAAGATATTGAACAGCGCCGGTCCCAAAACAGACCCCTGCGATACCCCACTCGTTATGGCTTTCCAGCAGGATTGGGAACTATTAATAACAACTCTCTGAGTACGGTTATCCAGCCAGTTATGCACCCACCTTATAGTAGCCCCATCTAAATTGTATTTGCCTAGTTTATCAATAAGAATATCATGCGAGACCGTATGAAATGCCTTACTAAAGTCTAGGTATACCACATCCACAGCCTCACCCTTATCCACAAGGCTCGTTATCCTCTCAAAGAAAGCTATCAGATTGGTTTGACATGATTTGTTCTTCACAAATCCATGCTGGCTGTTCCCTATCACCTTACCACCTTCCAAGTGTTTGCAGATGATTTCCTTAATTACTTGCTCCATTATCTTCCCTGGCACAGAAGTTAAACTCACTGGAGTCTGTAGTTTCCTGGGTTGTTTTTATTTCCCTTTTTATAGATGGGCACTATATTTGCCCTTTTCCAGTCTTCTGGAATCTCTCCCGTCTCCCATGATTTTCCAAAGATAATAGCTAGAGGCTCAGATACCTCCTCTATTAGCTCCTTGAGTATTCTAGGATGCATTTCATCAGGCCCGGGTGACTTGCAGGCATCTAACTTTTCTAAGTGATTTTTAACTTGTTCTTTTTTTATTTTATCTGCTAAACCTACCCCCTTCCCTTTAGCATTCACTATGTTAGGCATTCCTTCAGACTTCTCGGTGAAGACCGAAACAAAGAAGTCATTAAGCATCTCCGCCATTTCCAAGTTTCCTGTTACTGTTTCTCCCTCTTCACTAAGCAGCGGGCCTACCCTGTCTTTGGTCTTCCTCTTGCTTCTAATGTATTGATAAAAAGTCTTCTTGTTTCCCTTTATTCCCGTAGCTAGTTTGAGCTCATTTTGTGCCTTTGCCTTTCTAATCTTGCCCCTGCATTCCTGTGTTGTTTGCCTATATTCATCCTTTGTAATCTGTCCCAGTTTCCATTTTTTATATGACTCCTTTTTATTTTTTAGATCATGCAAGATCTCATGGTTAAGCCAAGGTGGTCTTTTGCCACATTTTCTATCTTTCCTAACCAGCGGAATAGCTTGCTTTTGGGCCCTTAATAGTGTCCCTTTGAAAAACTGCCAACTCTCCTCAGTTGTTTTTCCCCTCAGTCTTGATTCCCATGGGACCTTACCTATCAGCTCTCTGAGCTTACCAAAATCTGCCTTCCTGAAATCCATTGTCTCTATTTTGCTGTTCTCCCTTCTACCCTTCCTTAGAATTGCAAACTCTATGATTTCATGATCACTTTCACCCAGGCTGCCTTCTACTTTCAAATTCTCAACGAGTTCCTCCCTATTTGTTAAAATCAAGTCTAGAACAGCTTCCCCCCTAGTAGCTTTTTCAACCTTCTGAAATAAAAAGTTGTCTCCAATGCAGTCCAGGAATTTGTTGGATAGTCTGTGCCCCGCTGTGTTATTTTCCCAACATATATCCGGATAGTTGAAGTCTCCCATCACCACCAAATCTTGGGCTTTGGATGATTTTGTTAGTTGCTTAAAAAAAGCCTCATCCACCTCTTCCACCTGGTTAGGTGGCCTGTAGTAGACTCCTAGCATGACATCTCCCTTGTTTTTTACCCCTTTTAGCCTAACCCAGAGACTCTCAACACTTCCGTCTTCTATGTCCATCTCTACCTCAGTCCAAGTGTGTACATTTTTAATATACAAGGCAACACCTCCTCCCTTTTTCCCCTGTCTATCCTTCCTGAGCAAGCTGTACCCATCCACACCAACATTCCAATCATGTGTATTATCCCACCAAGTTTCAGTGATGCCAACAATGTCATAGCTGTATTTATTTATTAGCACTTCCAGTTCTTCCTGCTTATTCCCCATACTTCTCGCATTTGTATATAGGCATCTAAGATACTGGTTTGATCTTTCCTCCCAGTTTTGTCCTGACCCTCCTTTCCCTCTGACAGTATAGCCCACACTCCCTCTCGTTTTTGACCCATCTCCCCGGTCTCCATGTTCCCCACTTACCTGTGGGTTTTGCTCACCTGACCCTGTCGAACCTAGTTTAAAGCCCTCCTCACTAGGTTAGCCAGTCTGTGTCCAAAGGTACTAATAACTTGAGCTGTGGTTTGGAGGTGGAACAGCTGTCAAGGGCACTGAGGGGGAGATAGCAGGAGTTCATCCTTCAAGGAGGGGGGTTGGCACTGGCGGTTACTAGAAAGGACAAGAAGACTCCATTCTGGGGTTCAGGAGGTGAATTCATTCCTCAGTGGTGGGCAGGTGCTGGGTGGAAATACTGCTGGTTCCAGGTGCCCTTAATTCCCGCTGATTCCTCGGGGCGTTTGAGTCTCTGACAGGTTCTCGTTCCCTTGCAGCAGGAGGACGTCACGGCCAAAGTGATGCACCAGCATCATCCGGCACTTGCGCCAGGTTCCAGAGACACTGCAGGGTTTGTGCCTCTGAGGCCATCAGCAGCGGGTTAGATTAGATGCTCTAAAGGTCTCTTGTGGCCATAAAGTCTCCTAATTTTGGAAACACTGAGTGTAGCATTGGGAGCAGCCTCTGATGTTTTACTGTCTAGCCCGCTTGCTTCCTAGAATGAGGACGCATTGAGTGCGGTGATCCACAGAGAGTAGCTCAAACCTTCAAAGTGTCAGGCCAGTAGCAGGACATTAGCACTTTAGGGTTTGGTTGGGTGTGGCAGTGATATCACAAAGGCCTTATCCTGGACCTCAGCCTATATGTCAAAGGTGTTAGGGAGGTGGTTACCTGAGAGAGAGATGCTGACATCAGCCAGGCAGGACAGGAGCGCAGGGCCTGGGAAACCTCAGAGACCCCTGTGGCTTTGCTTCAGCAAGTCTCCTTCTCGACGTCTCCCTTTAGGACTCAGAGAGTATTAGGGTTCAAGTATGTGAGTGCGAGGAGGAACCTCTTTCGGGTTTTCTCCTTTTATTGATTTTACTAGAAAACAGACGTGCCTGTTGAGAAGGTAAGAGCCTTGGAGAGGTTTTTAACCTGCTCAGTCTGATCCATCTGGTGCCAGCTGAATTCTAGGCATGGAAAACACTAGTTCAAGGTGGCAGAATTTTATAGACCACCTGGGATTTTGTGCCGTAGAATCACTGGGGACATTAGGGTTTTTCCTTTTCGTTTTACCTTTTCCTCCATCCCTCCTTCCTTTCTCTTGTTCCCCTCTCACCACCAGGAGTGGTGCGTGTGTGTGTGTTGCTGGGGGTGCTCCTCACCTCCCCTTATGGGAAGTTGACACTGCAGGGGCTGTGCCTCTGTGGACATCAGCAACTCCCACTCCCTGCTGCATGTACTGCTCTGGCTCACTGTAAACGGGGTGCTAGTGGAAGGGGAAATGGAGCCCCCTGGCACTCACTAAAAGGGAAAGTGGTGGATTCTCCATCTCTTGATGTCATTGAATGAAGACTAGATGCCTGTCTGGAATGTGTGTGCCCAAAAAGTAACTATTGTACTATACAGGAAGCCTGTGATATGCAGGGGCTTAGATTAGATGCTCTAAAGGTCTCTTGTGGCCATAAAGTCTACTAATTTTGGAAACACTGAGTGTAGCATTGGGAGCAGCCTCTGATGTTTTACTGTCTAGCCCGCTTGCTTCCTAGAATGAGGACGCATTGAGTGCGGTGATCCACAGAGAGTAGCTCAAACCTTCAAAGTGTCAGGCCAGTAGCAGGACATTAGCACTTTAGGGTTTGGTTGGGTGTGGCAGTGATATCACAAAGGCCTTATCCTGGACCTCAGCCTATATGTCAAAGGTGTTAGGGAGGTGGTTACCTGAGAGAGAGATGCTGACATCAGCCAGGCAGGACAGGAGCGCAGGGCCTGGGAAACCTCAGAGACCCCTGTGGCTTTGCTTCAGCAAGTCTCCTTCTCGACGTCTCCCTTTAGGACTCAGAGAGTATTAGGGTTCAAGTATGTGAGTGCGAGGAGGAACCTCTTTCGGGTTTTCTCCTTTTATTGATTTTACTAGAAAACAGACGTGCCTGTTGAGAAGGTAAGAGCCTTGGAGAGGTTTTTAACCTGCTCAGTCTGATCCATCTGGTGCCAGCTGAATTCTAGGCATGGAAAACACTAGTTCAAGGTGGCAGAATTTTATAGACCACCTGGGATTTTGTGCCGTAGAATCACTGGGGACATTAGGGTTTTTCCTTTTCGTTTTACCTTTTCCTCCATCCCTCCTTCCTTTCTCTTGTTCCCCTCTCACCACCAGGAGTGGTGCGTGTGTGTGTGTTGCTGGGGGTGCTCCTCACCTCCCCTTATGGGAAGTTGACACTGCAGGGGCTGTGCCTCTGTGGACATCAGCAACTCCCACTCCCTGCTGCATGTACTGCTCTGGCTCACTGTAAACGGGGTGCTAGTGGAAGGGGAAATGGAGCCCCCTGGCACTCACTAAAAGGGAAAGTGGTGGATTCTCCATCTCTTGATGTCATTGAATGAAGACTAGATGCCTGTCTGGAATGTGTGTGCCCAAAAAGTAACTATTGTACTATACAGGAAGCCTGTGATATGCAGGGGCTTAGATTAGATGCTCTAAAGGTCTCTTGTGGCCATAAAGTCTACTAATTTTGGAAACACTGAGTGTAGCATTGGGAGCAGCCTCTGATGTTTTACTGTCTAGCCCGCTTGCTTCCTAGAATGAGGACGCATTGAGTGGGGTGATCCACAGAGAGTAGCTCAAACCTTCAAAGTGTCAGGCCAGTAGCAGGATATTAGCACTTTAGGGTTTGGTTGGGTGTGGCAGTGATATCACAAAGGCCTTTCCCAGGACCTCAGCCTATTCGTCAAAGGTGTTAGGGAGGTGGTGACCTCAGAGAGAGATGCTGACATCAGCCAGGCAGGAGAGGGGCGCAGGGCCAGGGAAACCTCAGAGACCCCTGTGGCTTTGCTTCAGCAAGTCTCCTTCTCGACGTCTCTCTTTGAGGACTGAGAGAGTATTAGGCTTCACGTATTTGAGTTAGAGCAGGAGCCTCTTTCGAGTTGTCTCCTTTCCTTTTACTGATTTTACTAGAAAACAGACGTCCCTGTTTAGAAGGTAAGAGCCTCCAAGAGGTTTTGGAAGCTGCTCAGTCTGATCCATCTGGTGCCAGCTGAATTCTAGGCATGGAAAACACTAGTTCAAGGTGGCAGAATTTTATAGCCCACCTGGGATTTTGTGCCGTAGAATCACTGGGGACATTAGGGTTTGTCCTTTTCGTTTTACCTTTTCCTCCATCTCTCCTTCCTTTCTCTTCATCTCTTACTTCTTTTGTCCTTTCTCCTGTTCCCCTCCCACTACCAGGAGTGGTGTGTGTGTGTGTATGTGTTTGTTGCTGGGGGTGCTCTTCAGCTCCCCTTGTGGGAAGTTGATCCAAAATTGTGGCAAGATCTCAACCTTCCCGCAACCCACTTCACTGCTGCCAGAATCCCTCCTGCCCCCCCTGCTAGAGCCACCTCCCTGCCCAACCTGGGTGGGGGTGGAGAAGAGGGTTCTGATAACTTGAGCTGTGGTTTGGAGGTGGAACAGCGGTCAAGGGCACTGAGGGGGAGGTAGCAGGAGCTCACCCTACAAGAACGGGGGTTGGTATTGGAGGTTACTAGAAAGGACAAGAAGACTCCATTCTGGGGTTCAGGAGGTGAATTCATCCCTCAGTGGTGGGCAGGTGCTAAGTGGAAATACTGCTGGTTCATGGTTCCCTTAATTCCCCCTGATTCCTCGGGGCGTTTGAGTCTCTGACAGGTTCTCGTTCCCTTGCAGCAGGAGAACGTCATGGCCAAAGTGATGCACCAGCATCATCCGGCACTTGCGCCAGCTTCCTGAGACACTGCAGGGGCTGTTCCTCTGAGGCCATCAGCAACTCCCGCTCCCTGCTGCAGGTACTGCTCTGGCTCACTGTAAACGGGGAGCTAGTGGAAGGGGAAATGGAGCCCCCTGGCACTCACTAAAAGGGAAAGTGGTGGATTCTCCATCTCTTGATGTCATTGAATGAAGACTAGATGCCTTTCTGGAATGTGTGTGCCCAAAAAGTAACTATTGTACTATAGAGGAAGCCTATGATATGCAGGGGCTTAGATGAGATGCTCTAAAGGTCTCTTCTGGCCATAAAGTCTACTAATTTTGGAAACAGTGAGTGTAGCATTGGAAGCAGCCTCTGATGTTTTACTGTCGAGCCGGCTTGCTTCCTAGAATGAAGACGCATTGAGTGGGGTGATCCACAGAGAGTAGCTCAAACCTTCAAAGTGTCAGGCCAGCAGCAGGACATTAGCACTTCAGCGTTTGGTTGGGTGTGGCAGTGACATCACAAAGGCCTTTTGCAGGAGCTCAGCCTATTGGTCAAAGGTGTTAGGGAGGTGGTTACCTCAGAGAGAGATGCTGACATCAGCAAGGCAGGACAGGGGCGCAGGGCCAGGGAAACCTCAGAGACCCTTGTGGCTTTACTTCAGCAAGTCTCCTTCTCCAGGTCTCTCTTTGAGGACTGAGAGAGTATTAGGGTTCACGTATTTGAGTGCCAGCAGGAGCCTGTTTAAAGTTTTCTCCTTTCCTTTTACTGATTTTACTAGAAAACAGACGTCCCTGTTAGAATCATAGAATCATAGAATATCAGAGTTGGAAGGGACCTCAAGAGGTCATCTAGTCCAACCCCCTGCTCAAAGCAGGACCAATTCCCAGCTAAATCATCCCAGCCAGGGCTTTGTCAAGCCGGGTCTTAAAAACCTCCAAGGAAGGAGACTCCACCACCTCCCTAGGTAACGCATTCCAGTGTTTCACCACCCTCCTAGTGAAATAGTTTTTCCTGATATCCAACCTGGACCTCCCCCACTGCAACTTGAGACCATTGCTCCTTGTTCTGTCATCTGCCACCACTGAGAACAGCCGAGCTCCATCCTCTTTGGAACCCCCCCTTCAGGTAGTTGAAGGCTGCTATCAAATCCCCCCCTCATTCTTCTCTTCTGGAGACTAAACAATCCCAGTTCCCTCAGCCTCTCCTCATAAGTCATGTGCTCCAGACCCCTAATCATTTTTGTTGCCCTCCGCTGAACTCTTTCCAATTTTTCCACATCCTTCTTGTAGTGTGGGGCCCAAAACTGGACACAGTATTCCAGATGAGGCCTCACCAATGTCGAATAAAGGGGAATGATCACGTTCCTCGATCTGCTGGCAATGCCCCTACTTATACAGCCCAAAATGCCGTTAGCCTTCTTGGCAACAAGAGCACACTGTTGACTCATATCCAGCTTCTCGTCCACTGTGACCCCTAGGTCCTTTTCTGCAGAACTGCTACCTAGCCATTCGGTCCCTAGTTTGTAGCAGTGCATGGGATTCTTCCGTCCTAAGTGCAGGACTCTGCACTTGTCCTTGTTGAACCTCATCAGGTTTTTTCGGCCCAATCCTCTAATGTGTCTAGGTCCCTCTGTATCCTATCCCTACCCTCTAGTGTATCTACCACGCCTCCTAGTTTAGTGTCATCTGCAAACTTGCTGAGAGTGCAGTCCACACCATCCTCCAGATCATTAATAAAGATATTAAACAAAACCGGTTCAGGACCGACCCTTGGGGCACTCCGCTTGAAACCGGCTGCCAACTAGACATGGAGCCATTGATCACTACCCGTTGAGCCCGACGATCTAGCCAGCTTTCTATCCAGCTTACAGTCCATTCATCCAGCCCATACTTCTTTAACTTGGCGGCAAGAATACTGTGGGAGACCGTATCAAAAGCTTTGCAAAAGTCAAGGAATAACACATCCACTGCTTTCCCCTCATCCACAGAGCCAGTTATCTCATCATAGAAGGCAATTAGGTTAGTCAGGCACGACTTCCCCTTCGTGAAT
Source organism: Chrysemys picta bellii (assembly GCF_011386835.1). Lineage (NCBI taxonomy): Eukaryota > Metazoa > Chordata > Testudines > Emydidae > Chrysemys > Chrysemys picta. The sequence goes on from NW_027052955.1 coordinate 61,049, forward strand.
CCATGCTGACTGTTCCTGATCACTTTCCTCTCCTCTAAATGTTTCATAATTGATTCCTTGAGGACCTGCTCCATGATTTTTCCAGGGACTGAGGTGAGGCTGACTGGCCTATAGTTCCCCGGATCCTCCTCCTTCCCTTTTTTAAAGGTGGGCACGACATTCGCCTTTTTCCAGTCATCTGGGACCTCCCCCGATCGCCATGAGTTTTCAAAAATAATGGCTAATGGCTCTGCAATCTCACCCGCCAACTCCTTTAGCACCCTCGGATGCAGCGAACCCGGCCCCATGGACTTGTGCATGTCCAGTTTTTCTAAATAGTCCCGAACCACTTCTTTCTCCACAGAGGGCTGGTCACCTTCTCCCCATGCTGTACTGCCCAGTGCAGCAATCTGGGAGCTGACCTTGTGCGTGAAGACAGAGGCAAAAAAATCATTGAGTACATTAGCTTTTTCCACATCCTCGGTCACTAGGTTGCCTCCCTCATTCAGTAGGGGGCCCACACTTTCCTTGATTTTCTTCTTCTTGCTAACATACTTGTAGAAACCCTTCTTGTTACTCTTAACATCTCTTGCTAACTGCAACTCCAAATGTGATTTGGCCTTCCTGATTTCACTCCTGCATGCCTGAGCAATATTTTTATACTCCTCCCTGGTCATTTGTCCAATCTTCCACTTCTTGTAAGCTTCTTTTTTGCGTTTAAGATCAGCAAGGATTTCACTGTTTAGCCAAGCTGGTCTGCCATATTTACTATTCTTTCTACACATCGGGATGGTTTGTTCCTGCAACCTCAATAAGGATTCTTTAAAATACAGCCAGCTCTCCTGGACCCCTTTGCCCTTCATGTTATTCTCCCAGGGGATCCTGCCCATCTGTTCCCTGAGGGAGTCAAAGTCTGCTTTTCTGAAGTCCAGGGTCCGTATTCTGCTGCTCTCCTTTCTTCCTTGTGACAGGATCCTGAACTAGACCATCTCATGGCCACTGCCTCCCAGGTTCCCATCCACTTTTGCTTCCCCTATTAATTCTTCCCTGTTTGTGAGTAGCAGGTCAAGAAAAGCTCTGCCCCTAGTTGGTTCCTCCAGCACTTGCACCAGGAAATTGTCCCCTACACTTTCCAAAAATTTCCTGGATTGTCTGTGCACCGCTGTATTGCTCTCCCAGCAGATATCAGGGTGATTAAAGTCTCCCATGAGAACCAGGGCCTGCGATTTAGCAACTTCTGCTAGTTGCCAGAAGAAAGCCTCGTCCACCTCATCCCCCTGGTCTGGTGGTCTATACCAGACTCCAACCGTGACATCCCCCTTGTTGCTCACACTTCTCAACTTTATCCAGAGACTCTCAGGTTTTTCTGCAGTTTCATACCGGAGCTCTGAGCAGTCATACTCCTCTCTTACATACAACGCAACTCCCCCACCTTTTCTACCCTGCCTGTCCTTCCTGAACAGTTTATATCCATCCATGACAGTACTCCAGTCATGTGAGTTATCCCACCAAGTCTCTGTTATTCCAATCACATCATAGTTCCCTGACTGTGCCAGGACTTCCAGTTCTCCCAGCTTGTTTCCCAGGCTTCTTGCATTTGTGTATAGGCACTTAAGATAACTCATCGATCGTCCCTCTTTCTCAGCATGAGACAGGAGTCCTCCCCCCTTGCGCTCTCCTGCTTGTGCTTCCTCCCAGGATCCCATTTCCCCGCTTACCTCAGGGCTTTGGTCTCCTTCCCCCGGTGAACCTAGTTTAAAGCCCTCCTCACTAGGTTAGCCAGCCTGCTGGCGAAGATGCTCTTCCCTCTCTTCGTTAGGTGGAGCCCGTCTCTGCCTAGCACTCCTCCTTCTTGGAACACCATCCCATGGTTGAAGAATCCAAAGCCTTCTCTCCGACACCACCTGCATAGCCATTCGTTGACTTCCACGATTCGACGGTCTCTACCCCGGCCTTTTCCTTGCACAGGGAGGATGGACGAGAACACCACTTGCGCCTCAAACTCCTTTATCCTTCTTCCCAGAGCCACGTAGTCTGCAGTGATCTGCTCAAGGTCATTCTTGGCAGTATCATTGGTGCCCACGTGGAGAAGCAGGAAGGGGTAGCGATCCGAGGGCTTGATGAGTCTCGGCAGTCTCTCCGTCACATCGTGTATCCTAGCTCCGGGCAAGCAGCAGACCTCTTGGTTTTCCCAGTCGGGGCGGCAGATAGATGACTCAGTCCCCCTGAGGAGGGAGTCCCCGACCACCACCACCCTCCTCCTCCTCTTGGGAGTGGTGGTCGTGGAACCCCCATCCCTAGGACAGTGCATCTTTTGCCTTCCAATCGGTGGAGTCTCCTTCTGCTCCCTTCCCTCAGATGGGTCATCTAGTCCACTCTCCGCATTAGTACCTGTAGAGAGAACATGGAAACGATTGCTCACCTGTATCTCCATTGCTGGTGCATGGACGCTCCTCTTTCTCCTTCTGGAAGTCACATGCTGCCAAACCTCTTCACAATCCTTCTGTCCCTGCTGCGCCTGCTCTGAATCTTAAGAACATTGTGGCCGTAGAAGCATCTCCTGACGTCTGTCCAGGAAATCTTCATTTTCCCTTATGCAACGCAGAGTCGATACTCGTTTCTCCAGGCCTCGAAGCTTCTCTTCCAATATGGAGACCAGCTTGCCCTTCGTACAGACAAAGTCGCTTCTGTCCTGTGGAAGAAAGACAAACATGGCACAGCCTGTGCAGGTGACAACAGCTGATCGCTCACCTTCCACATCACCGTCCTCTTAAGAACTTCCTCAACTGTTGCAGGAACTACTCAGAGAAACCTGCAGATGTAAGCCTCAGTGAGCTCTCCCCAAGCGAACTCCCAGGCAAACTCCCGCTCTTAGCCTCTGCTGTTTGCCGCTCCTTCTCCAAGTCTCTCTCTTTGAGGACTGAGAGAGTATTAGGGTTCACGTATTTGAGTGCAAGCAGGAGCCTCTTTCGAGTTTTTTCCTTTCCTTTTACTGATTTTACTAGAAAACAGACGTCCCTGTTTAGAAGGTAAGAGCCTCCAAGAGGTTTTGGAAGCTGCTCAGTCTGATCCATCTGTTGCCAGCTGAATTCTAGGCATGGAAAACACTAGTTTAATGTGTCAGAATTTTATAGTCCACCTGGGATTTTGTCCCGTAGAATCACTGGGGACATTAGGGTTTGTCCTTTTCGTTTTACCTTTTCCTCCATCCCTCCTTCCTTTCTCTTCATCTCTTACTTCTTTTGTCCTTTCTCCTGTTCCCCTCCCACCACCAGGAGTGGTGTGTGTGTGTGTGGGTTGCTGGGGGTGCTCTTCACCTCCCCTTGTGGGAAGTTGATCCAAAACTGTGGGGTTGAAATAGTGCTTGGACTCCACTGACACTAGATGCTGCCATCCTGTGGCTTCGCATTAGTGTCTGGGATGACTTGGAGCAAGATCTCAACCTCCCTGCAACCTACTTCACTCTTGGCAGAATCCCTCCTGCCCCCCATGCTAGAGCCGCCTCCCTGCCCAACCTGGGTGGGGGTATAGAAGAGGGTTCTGATAACTTGAGCCGTGGTTTGGAGGTGGAACAGCTGTCAAGGGCACTGAGGGGGAGGTAGCAGGAGCTCACCCTACATGGAGGCGGGTTGGCACTGGAGGTTACTAGAAAGGAGAAGAAGACTCCATTCTGGGGTTCAGGTGGTGAATTCATCCCTCAGTGGTGGGCAGGTGCTGAGTGGAAATGCTGCTGGTTCCAGGTGCCCTGAATTCCCCCTGATTCCTCGGGGCGTTTGAGTCTCTGACAGGTTGTTAAGGCTGTATTCCCACTTTGAACTTTAGGGTACAAATGTAGGGGCCTGCATGAAAACTTTTAAGCTTAACTACCAGCTTAGCTCTGGTTCGCTGCCACCATTCCAAGGCTAATTTCCTTCCCTGGGTAGCCTTGAGAGACCTTCACCAATTCCCTGGTAAATACAGATCCAAACCCCTTGGATCTTAAAACAAGGAGAAAGTAACCATTCCCCTCCTTCCTCCCACCAACTTTTCGTGAATACAGTTCCAACCCCCCTGGGATTTTAAAAGAAGGAGAAATTAACCATCCCCCCTTCTTTCTCCCACCAACTCCTGGTGAATACAGATCCAACCCCCTTGGATTTAAAACAAGGAAAGAAATAATTAGGTTTTTAAAAAGAAGATTTTTAATTAAAGAAAAAGGTAAAAATTATTTTTGTAAAATCAGTATGGAAATAACCTTACAGGGTAATTAAACTTAAAGAGCTCAGAGGACTCCCCTTTAGTTTTAGGTTCAAAGTACAGCAAACAAAGATAAACACTCTAGTAAAAGGTACATTTACAAGTTGAGAAAACAAAGGAAAACTAACACGCCTTGCCTGGCTATTTGCTTACAAGTTTGAAATAGGAGAGACTTGTTTAGAAAGATGTGGAGAACCTGGATTGATGTCTGGTCCCTCTCAGTCCCGAGAGCGAACGCACAACCAAAACAAAGAACACAAACAAAAGCCTTCCCCCCCCCCAAGATTTGAAAGTATCTTGTCCCCTTATTGGTCCTCTAGCTCAGATGCCAGCCAGGTTACCTGAGCTTCTTAACCCTTTACAGGGAAAAGGATTTTGGAGTCTCTGGCCAGGAGGGATTTTATAGTACTGTACACAGGACAGCTGTTACCCTTCCCTTTATAGTTATGACAGTACTATAGATGAAGCCTATGATATGCAATGCCCCTCTGCTATGTACATTGGCCAAACTGGACTGGACCTAACCAGATCAGCTACAACATCACCGGCTCATTCACCTGCACGTCCACCAATGTTATATATGCCATCATATGCCAGCAATGCCCCTCTGCTATGTACATTGGCCAAACTGGACAGTCACTACGCAAGAGGATAAATGGACACAAGTCAGATATCAGGAATGGCAATATACAAAAACCTGTAGGAGAACACTTCAACCTCCCTGGCCACACAATAGCAGATGTTAAGGTAGCCATCTTACAGCAAAAAAACTTCAGGACCAGACTCCAAAGAGAAACTGCTGAGCTTCAGTTCATCTGCAAATTTGACACCATCAGATCAGGATTAAACAAAGACTGTGAATGGCTATCCAACTACAGAAACAGTTTCTCCTCCCTTGGTGTTCACACCTCAACTGCTAGCAGAGCACCTCACCCTCCCTGATTGAACTAACCTCGTTATCTCCACACTGATATATACCTGCCTCTGGAGATTTCCATTACTTGCATCTGAAGAAGTGAGGTTCTGACCCACGAAAGCTTATGCTCCCAGTACTTCTGTTAGTCTCAAAGGTGCCACAGGACCCTCTGTTGCTTTTTACAGATTCAGACTAACACGCCTACCCCTCTGATACTTGACACCATGCAAGGCACTGCATTTAGCCGTATGGAATGGAAATCTATCAACCTCATGAAGAAACTTGCACAAATACAGACAGATATCATCTTCCTTTCCAAATGCAAACGGATGGACATCATACCAAATGGACTGAAGGTGAAAAATCCATTGCTATCTACATACTGCACAGACCACAGTGAGAGATTATGCCATACATTATCAAAGAAACTGAGGAACCACCTGATCAGCATCCTATACAGCAAACAGAAAAACATCAAGAAAGAGCTCTCCAACCTGGAGACTTTCATAAATAACCAACCCTCCACACAAATGGACTTTACTAAAATAAGACAGGAGATCTACGTTACACACCTCACCTCTCTACAAAGGAAAAAGGACCGTAAGCTGTCTAAAATCCTACCTGCCACATGGGGCCACAACAGGGGTACCCCGAACTCACCCAGCAATATCGTCAATTTATCCAGCTACACACTCAACCCAGCAGAAGAGTCTGTCCTATCTCGGGGACTCTCCTTTTGCCCCAGCACCCCCACGAACATGATACAGTTCTTTGGTGATCTGGAAGCCTACTTTCGCCGCCTCCGACTCAAAGAATACTTTCATGATAACACTGAACAGCGCACTGATACACAGATACCCTCCCACCAACAACACAGGAAGAAGAACTCCACATGGACTCCTCCTGAGGGTCGAAATGACAGTCTGGACCTATACATAGAATGCTTCCGCCGACGTGCACCGGCAGAAATTGTGGAAAAACAACATCGCTTGCCTCATAACCTAAGTCGTGCAGAACGCAATGCCATCCACAGCCTCAGAAACCACCCTGACATTATCATCAAAGAGGCTGATAAAGGAGGTGCTGTTGTCATCATGAACAGGTCTGACTACCAGAAGGAGGCTGCCAGACAACTCTCCAATACCAAATTCTACAGGCCGCTTTCCTCAGATCCCACTGAAGAATACACTAAGAAACTGCACCATCTACTCAGGACACTCCCTACACTAACACAGGAACAAATCAACATAGCCTTAGAGCCCCGACCGGGGTTATTCTATCTACTACCTAAGATCCACAAACCTGGAAATCCTGGACGCCCCATCATCTCGGGCATTGGCACTCTCACTGAAGGACTGTCTGGATATGTGGCCTCCCTACTCAGACCCTACGCCACCAGCACTCCCAGCTATCTCCGTGACACCACAGATTTCCTGAGAAAACTACAATGCATTGGTGACCTCCCAGAAAACACCATCCTAGCCACCATGGATGTAGAGGCTCTCTACACAAACATCCCGCATACAGATGGAATACAAGCTGTCAGGAACAGTATCCCTGATGATGACACAGCACAACTTATTGCTGAGCTCTGTGACTTTATCCTCACGCACAATTATTTCAAATTTGGTGACAATATATACCTCCAGACCAGTGGCACCGCTATGGGCACCCGCATGGCCCCACAATATGCCAACATTTTTATGGCTGACCTGGAACAACGCTTCCTCAGCTCTCGTCCACTCATGCCCCTTCTCTACCTACGCTATATTGATGACACCTTCATCATCTGGACCCATGGGAAGGAGGCCCTGGAAGAATTCCACCATGCTTTCAACAGCTTCCACCCCACCATCAGCCTCAGCCTGGACCAATCTACACGGGAGGTCCACTTCCTGGACACCACCGTACAAATAAGTGATGGCCACATTAACACCACCCTATACCGAAAACCCACCGACCGTTACGCCTACCTTCATGCCTCCAGCTTCCACCCCGGTCACACCACACCATCCATCGTCTACAGCCAAGCACTGAGGTACAATCGCATCTGCTCCAACCCCTCAGACAGAGACCAACACCTACAAGATCTTCACCAAGCATTCTCAAAACTACGATACCCACACAAGGAAATAAAGAAACAAATCAACAGAGCCAGACGTGTACCCAGAAGACTCCTGCTACAAGACAGGCCCAGAAGAGAAACCAACAGAACTCCACTGGCCATCACCTACAGTCCTCAGCTTAAACCTCTCCAACGCATCATCAGTGATCTACAACCCATCCTGGACAATGATCCCTCACTTTCACAGACCTTGGGAGGCAGGCCAGTCCTCGCCCACAGACAACCTGCCAACCTTAAGCATATTCTCACCAGCAACCACGCATCGCACCATAACAACTTTAACTCAGGAACCAACCCATGCAACAAACCTCGATGCCAACTCTGCCCACATATCTACACCAGCAACACCATCACTGGACCTAACCAGATCAGCTACAACATCACCGGCTCATTCACCTGCACGTCCACCAATGTTATATATGCCATCATATGCCAGCAATGCCCCTCTGCTATGTACATTGGCCAAACTGGACAGTCACTACGCAAGAGGATAAATGGACACAAGTCAGATATCAGGAATGGCAATATACAAAAACCTGTAGGAGAACACTTCAACCTCCCTGGCCACACAATAGCAGATGTTAAGGTAGCCATCTTACAGCAAAAAAACTTCAGGACCAGACTCCAAAGAGAAACTGCTGAGCTTCAGTTCATCTGCAAATTTGACACCATCAGATCAGGATTAAACAAAGACTGTGAATGGCTATCCAACTACAGAAACAGTTTCTCCTCCCTTGGTGTTCACACCTCAACTGCTAGCAGAGCACCTCACCCTCCCTGATTGAACTAACCTCGTTATCTCCACACTGATATATACCTGCCTCTGGAGATTTCCATTACTTGCATCTGAAGAAGTGAGGTTCTGACCCACGAAAGCTTATGCTCCCAGTACTTCTGTTAGTCTCAAAGGTGCCACAGGACCCTCTGTTGCTTTTTACAGATTCAGACTAACACGCCTACCCCTCTGATACTTGACACCATGCAAGGCACTGCATTTAGCCGTATGGAATGGAAATCTATCAACCTCATGAAGAAACTTGCACAAATACAGACAGATATCATCTTCCTTTCCAAATGCAAACGGATGGACATCATACCAAATGGACTGAAGGTGAAAAATCCATTGCTATCTACATACTGCACAGACCACAGTGAGAGATTATGCCATACATTATCAAAGAAACTGAGGAACCACCTGATCAGCATCCTATACAGCAAACAGAAAAACATCAAGAAAGAGCTCTCCAACCTGGAGACTTTCATAAATAACCAACCCTCCACACAAATGGACTTTACTAAAATAAGACAGGAGATCTACTTTACACACCTCACCTCTCTACAAAGGAAAAAGGACCGTAAGCTGTCTAAAATCCTACCTGCCACATGGGGCCACAACAGGGGTACCCCGAACTCACCCAGCAATATCGTCAATTTATCCAGCTACACACTCAACCCAGCAGAAGAGTCTGTCCTATCTCGGGGACTCTCCTTTTGCCCCAGCACCCCCACGAACATGATACAGTTCTGTGGTGATCTGGAAGCCTACTTTCGCCGCCTCCGACTCAAAGAATACTTTCATGATAACACTGAACAGCGCACTGATACACAGATACCCTCCCACCAACAACACAGGAAGAAGAACTCCACATGGACTCCTCCTGAGGGTCGAAATGACAGTCTGGACCTATACATAGAATGCTTCCGCCGACGTGCACAGGCAAAAATTGTGGAAAAACAACATCGCTTGCCTCATAACCTAAGTCGTGCAGAACGCAATGCCATCCACAGCCTCAGAAACCACCCTGACATTATCATCAAAGAGGCTGATAAAGGAGGTGCTGTTGTCATCATGAACAGGTCTGACTACCAGAAGGAGGCTGCCAGACAACTCTCCAATACCAAATTCTACAGGCCGCTTTCCTCAGATCCCACTGAGGAATACACTAAGAAACTGCACCATCTACTCAGGACACTCCCTACACTAACACAGGAACAAATCAACATAGCCTTAGAGCCCCGACCGGGGTTATTCTATCTACTACCTAAGATCCACAAACCTGGAAATCCTGGACGCCCCATCATCTCGGGCATTGGCACTCTCACTGAAGGACTGTCTGGATATGTGGCCTCCCTACTCAGACCCTACGCCACCAGCACTCCCAGCTATCTCCGTGACACCACAGATTTCCTGAGAAAACTACAATGCATTGGTGACCTCCCAGAAAACACCATCCTAGCCACCATGGATGTAGAGGCTCTCTACACAAACATCCCGCATACAGATGGAATACAAGCTGTCAGGAACAGTATCCCTGATGATGACACAGCACAACTTATTGCTGAGCTCTGTGACTTTATCCTCACGCACAATTATTTCAAATTTGGTGACAATATATACCTCCAGACCAGTGGCACCGCTATGGGCACCCGCATGGCCCCACAATATGCCAACATTTTTATGGCTGACCTGGAACAACGCTTCCTCAGCTCTCGTCCACTCATGCCCCTTCTCTACCTACGCTATATTGATGACACCTTCATCATCTGGACCCATGGGAAGCAGGCCCTGGAAGAAATCCACCATGCTTTCAACAGCTTCCACCCCACCATCAACCTCAGCCTGGACCAATCTACACGGGAGGTCCACTTCCTGGACACCACCGTACAAATAAGCGATGGCCACATTAACACCACCCTATACCGAAAGCCCACCGACCGCTACGCCTACCTTCATGCCTCCAGCTTCCACCCCGGTCACACCACACGATCCATCGTCTACAGCCAAGCACTGAGGTACAATCGCATCTGCTCCAACCCCTCAGACAGAGACCAACACCTACAAGATCTTCACCAAGCATTCTCAAAACTACGATACCCACACAAGGAAATAAAGAAACAAATCAACAGAGCCAGACGTGTACCCAGAAGACTCCTGCTACAAGACAGGCCCAGAAGAGAAACCAACAGAACTCCACTGGCCATCACCTACAGTCCTCAGCTTAAACCTCTCCAACACATCATCAGTGATCTACAACCCATCCTGGACAATAATCCCTCACTTTCACAGACCTTGGGAGGCAGGCCAGTCCTCGCCCACAGACAACCTGCCAACCTTAAGCATATTCTCACCAGCAACCACGCCTCGCACCATAACAACTCTAACTCAGGAACCAACCCATGCAACAAACCTCAATGCCAACTCTGCCCACATATCTACACCAGCAACACCATCACTGGACCTAACCAGATCAGCTACAACATCACCGGCTCATTCACCTGCACGTCCACCAATGTTATATATGCCATCATATGCCAGCAATGCCCCTCTGCTATGTACATTGGCCAAACTGGACAGTCACTACGCAAGAGGATAAATGGACACAAGTCAGATATCAGGAATGGCAATATACAAAAACCTGTAGGAGAACACTTCAACCTCCCTGGCCACACAATAGCAGATGTTAAGGTAGCCATCTTACAGCAAAAAAACTTCAGGACCAGACTCCAAAGAGAAACTGCTGAGCTTCAGTTCATCTGCAAATTTGACACCATCAGATCAGGATTAAACAAAGACTGTGAATGGCTATCCAACTACAGAAACAGTTTCTCCTCCCTTGGTGTTCACACCTCAACTGCTAGCAGAGCACCTCACCCTCCCTGATTGAACTAACCTCGTTATCTCCACACTGATATATACCTGCCTCTGGAGATTTCCATTACTTGCATCTGAAGAAGTGAGGTTCTGACCCACGAAAGCTTATGCTCCCAGTACTTCTGTTAGTCTCAAAGGTGCCACAGGACCCTCTGTTGCTTTTTACAGATTCAGACTAACACGCCTACCCCTCTGATACTTGACACCATGCAAGGCACTGCATTTAGCTGTATGGAATGGAAATCTATCAACCTCATGAAGAAACTTGCACAAATACAGACAGATATCATCTTCCTTTCCAAATGCAAACGGATGGACATCATACCAAATGGACTGAAGGTGAAAAATCCATTGCTATCTACATACTGCACAGACCACAGTGAGAGATTATGCCATACATTATCAAAGAAACTGAGGAACCACCTGATCAGCATCCTATACAGCAAACAGAAAAACATCAAGAAAGAGCTCTCCAACCTGGAGACTTTCATAAATAACCAACCCTCCACACAAATGGACTTTACTAAAATAAGACAGGAGATCTACGTTACACACCTCACCTCTCTACAAAGGAAAAAGGACCGTAAGCTGTCTAAAATCCTACCTGCCACATGGGGCCACAACAGGGGTACCCCGAACTCACCCAGCAATATCGTCAATTTATCCAGCTACACACTCAACCCAGCAGAAGAGTCTGTCCTATCTCGGGGACTCTCCATTTGCCCCAGCACCCCCACGAACAAGATACAGTTCTTTGGTGATCTGGAAGCCTACTTTCGCCGCCTCCGACTCAAAGAATACTTTCATGATAACACTGAACAGCGCACTGATACACAGATACCCTCCCACCAACAACACAGGAAGAAGAACTCCACATGGACTCCTCCTGAGGGTCGAAATGACAGTCTGGACCTATACATAGAATGCTTCCGCCGACGTGCACCGGCAGAAATTGTGGAAAAACAACATCGCTTGCCTCATAACCTAAGTCGTGCAGAACGCAATGCCATCCACAGCCTCAGAAACCACCCTGACATTATCATCAAAGAGGCTGATAAAGGAGGTGCTGTTGTCATCATGAACAGGTCTGACTACCAGAAGGAGGCTGCCAGACAACTCTCCAATACCAAATTCTACAGGCCGCTTTCCTCAGATCCCACTGCGGAATACACTAAGAAACTGCACCATCTACTCAGGACACTCCCTACACTAACACAGGAACAAATCAACATACCCTTAGAGCCCCGACCGGGGTTATTCTATCTACTACCTAAGATCCACAAACCTGGAAATCCTGGACGCCCCATCATCTCGGGCATTGGCACTCTCACTGAAGGACTGTCTGGATATGTGGCCTCCCTACTCAGACCCTACGCCACCAGCACTCCCAGCTATCTCCGTGACACAACAGATTTCCTGAGAAAACTACAATGCATTGGTGACCTCCCAGAAAACACCATCCTAGCCACCATAGATGTAGAGGCTCTCTACACAAACATCCCGCATACAGATGGAATACAAGCTGTCAGGAACAGTATCCCTGATGATGACACAGCACAACTTATTGCTGAGCTCTGTGACTTTATCCTCACGCACAATTATTTCAAATTTGGTGACAATATATACCTCCAGACCAGTGGCACCGCTATGGGCACCCGCATGGCCCCACAATATGACAACATTTTTATGGCTGACCTGGAACAACGCTTCCTCAGCTCTCGTCCACTCATGCCCCTTCTCTACCTACGCTATATTGATGACACCTTCATCATCTGGACCCATGGGAAGCAGGCCCTGGAAGAAATCCACCATGCTTTCAACAGCTTCCACCCCACCATCAACCTCAGCCTGGACCAATCTACACGGGAGGTCCACTTCCTGGACACCACCGTACAAATAAGCGATGGCCACATTAACACCACCCTATACCGAAAGCCCACCGACCGCTACGCCTACCTTCATGCCTCCAGCTTCCACCCCGGTCACACCACACGATCCATCGTCTACAGCCAAGCACTGAGGTACAATCGCATCTGCTCCAACCCCTCAGACAGAGACCAACACCTACAAGATCTTCACCAAGCATTCTCAAAACTACGATACCCACACAAGGAAATAAAGAAACAAATCAGCAGAGCCAGACGTGTACCCAGAAGACTCCTGCTACAAGACAGGCCCAGAAGAGAAACCAACAGAACTCCACTGGCCATCACCTACAGTCCTCAGCTTAAACCTCTCCAACGCATCATCAGTGATCTACAACCCATCCTGGACAATGATCCCTCACTTTCACAGACCTTGGGAGGCAGGCCAGTCCTCGCCCACAGACAACCTGCCAACCTTAAGCATATTCTCACCAGCAACCACGCCTCGCACCATAACAACTCTAACTCAGGAACCAACCCATGCAACAAACCTCGATGCCAACTCTGCCCACATATCTACACCAGCAACACCATCACTGGACCTAACCAGATCAGCTACAACATCACCGGCTCATTCACCTGCACGTCCACCAATGTTATATATGCCATCATATGCCAGCAATGCCCCTCTGCTATGTACATTGGCCAAACTGGACAGTCACTACGCAAGAGGATAAATGGACACAAGTCAGATATCAGGAATGGCAATATACAAAAACCTGTAGGAGAACACTTCAACCTCCCTGGCCACACAATAGCAGATGTTAAGGTAGCCATCTTACAGCAAAAAAACTTCAGGACCAGACTCCAAAGAGAAACTGCTGAGCTTCAGTTCATCTGCAAATTTGACACCATCAGATCAGGATTAAACAAAGACTGTGAATGGCTATCCAACTACAGAAACAGTTTCTCCTCCCTTGGTGTTCACACCTCAACTGCTAGCAGAGCACCTCACCCTCCCTGATTGAACTAACCTCGTTATCTCCACACTGATATATACCTGCCTCTGGAGATTTCCATTACTTGCATCTGAAGAAGTGAGGTTCTGACCCACGAAAGTTTATGCTCCCAGTACTTCTGTTAGTCTCAAAGGTGCCACAGGACCCTCTGTTGCTTTTTACAGATTCAGACTAACACGCCTACCCCTCTGATACTTGACACCATGCAAGGCACTGCATTTAGCCGTATGGAATGGAAATCTATCAACCTCATGAAGAAACTTGCACAAATACAGACAGATATCATCTTCCTTTCCAAATGCAAACGGATGGACATCATACCAAATGGACTGAAGGTGAAAAATCCATTGCTATCTACATACTGCACAGACCACAGTGAGAGATTATGCCATACATTATCAAAGAAACTGAGGAACCACCTGATCAGCATCCTATACAGCAAACAGAAAAACATCAAGAAAGAGCTCTCCAACCTGGAGACTTTCATAAATAACCAACCCTCCACACAAATGGACTTTACTAAAATAAGACAGGAGATCTACGTTACACACCTCACCTCTCTACAAAGGAAAAAGGACCGTAAGCTGTCTAAAATCCTACCTGCCACATGGGGCCACAACAGGGGTACCCCGAACTCACCCAGCAATATCGTCAATTTATCCAGCTACACACTCAACCCAGCAGAAGAGTCTGTCCTATCTCGGGGACTCTCCTTTTGCCCCAGCACCCCCACGAACATGATACAGTTCTGTGGTGATCTGGAAGCCTACTTTCGCCGCCTCCGACTCAAAGAATACTTTCATGATAACACTGAACAGCGCACTGATACACAGATACCCTCCCACCAACAACACAGGAAGAAGAACTCCACATGGACTCCTCCTGAGGGTCGAAATGACAGTCTGGACCTATACATAGAATGCTTCCGCCGACGTGCACCGGCAGAAATTGTGGAAAAACAACATCGCTTGCCTCATAACCTAAGTCGTGCAGAACGCAATGCCATCCACAGCCTCAGAAACCACCCTGACATTATCATCAAAGAGGCTGATAAAGGAGGTGCTGTTGTCATCATGAACAGGTCTGACTACCAGAAGGAGGCTGCCAGACAACTCTCCAATACCAAATTCTACAGGCCGCTTTCCTCAGATCCCACTGAGGAATACACTAAGAAACTGCACCATCTACTCAGGACACTCCCTACACTAACACAGGAACAAATCAACATACCCTTAGAGCCCCGACCGGGGTTATTCTATCTACTACCTAAGATCCACAAACCTGGAAATCCTGGACGCCCCATCATCTCGGGCATTGGCACTCTCACTGAAGGACTGTCTGGATATGTGGACTCCCTACTCAGACCCTACGCCACCAGCACTCCCAGCTATCTCCGTGACACCACAGATTTCCTGAGAAAACTACAATGCATTGGTGACCTCCCAGAAAACACCATCCTAGCCACCATGGATGTAGAGGCTCTCTACACAAACATCCCGCATACAGATGGAATACAAGCTGTCAGGAACAGTATCCCTGATGATGACACAGCACAACTTATTGCTGAGCTCTGTGACTTTATCCTCACGCACAATTATTTCAAATTTGGTGACAATATATACCTCCAGACCAGTGGCACCGCTATGGGCACCCGCATGGCCCCACAATATGCCAACATTTTTATGGCTGACCTGGAACAACGCTTCCTCAGCTCTCGTCCACTCATGCCCCTTCTCTACCTACGCTATATTGATGACACCTTCATCATCTGGACCCATGGGAAGGAGGCTCTGGAAGAATTCCACCATGCTTTCAACAGCTTCCACCCCACCATCAGCCTCAGCCTGGACCAATCTACACGGGAGGTCCACTTCCTGGACACCACCGTACAAATAAGCGATGGCCACATTAACACCACCCTATACCGAAAGCCCACCGACCGCTACGCCTACCTTCATGCCTCCAGCTTCCACCCCGGTCACACCACACGATCCATCGTCTACAGCCAAGCACTGAGGTACAATCGCATCTGCTCCAACCCCTCAGACAGAGACCAACACCTACAAGATCTTCACCAAGCATTCTCAAAACTACGATACCCACACAAGGAAATAAAGAAACAAATCAACAGAGCCAGACGTGTACCCAGAAGACTCCTGCTACAAGACAGGCCCAGAAGAGAAACCAACAGAACTCCACTGGCCATCACCTACAGTCCTCAGCTTAAACCTCTCCAACGCATCATCAGTGATCTACAACCCATCCTGGACAATGATCCCTCACTTTCACAGACCTTGGGAGGCAGGCCAGTCCTCGCCCACAGACAACCTGCCAACCTTAAGCATATTCTCACCAGCAACCACGCATCGCACCATAACAACTCTAACTCAGGAACCAACCCATGCAACAAACCTCGATGCCAACTCTGCCCACATATCTACACCAGCAACACCATCACTGGACCTAACCAGATCAGCTACAACATCACCGGCTCATTCACCTGCACGTCCACCAATGTTATATATGCCATCATATGCCAGCAATGCCCCTCTGCTATGTACATTGGCCAAACTGGACAGTCACTACGCAAGAGGATAAATGGACACAAGTCAGATATCAGGAATGGCAATATACAAAAACCTGTAGGAGAACACTTCAACCTCCCTGGCCACACAATAGCAGATGTTAAGGTAGCCATCTTACAGCAAAAAAACTTCAGGACCAGACTCCAAAGAGAAACTGCTGAGCTTCAGTTCATCTGCAAATTTGACACCATCAGATCAGGATTAAACAAAGACTGTGAATGGCTATCCAACTACAGAAACAGTTTCTCCTCCCTTGGTGTTCACACCTCAACTGCTAGCAGAGCACCTCACCCTCCCTGATTGAACTAACCTCGTTATCTCCACACTGATATATACCTGCCTCTGGAGATTTCCATTACTTGCATCTGAAGAAGTGAGGTTCTGACCCACGAAAGCTTATGCTCCCAGTACTTCTGTTAGTCTCAAAGGTGCCACAGGACCC
Organism: Chrysemys picta bellii; assembly: GCF_011386835.1. Classification (NCBI taxonomy): domain Eukaryota; kingdom Metazoa; phylum Chordata; order Testudines; family Emydidae; genus Chrysemys; species Chrysemys picta. The sequence continues at coordinate 77,868 of NW_027052955.1, forward strand.
TCTGTTGCCCTTTGTGGGAAGTTCATCGAAAACTGTGGGGTTGAAATAGTGCTTCGACACCATTGACACTAGATGCTGCCATCGTGTGGCTTAGCATTAGTGTCTGGGATGACTTGGGGCAAGATCTCAACCTCCCCGCAACCCACTTCACTGCTGCCAGAATCCCTCCTGGATCAGCTGTCAAGGACACCGACGGGGAGGTAGCAGGAACTCACCCTACAAGGAGGGGGGTGGACACTGGAGGTTACTAGAAAGGAGAAGACTCCATTCTGGGGTTGAGGAGGTGAATTCATCCCTCAGTGGTGGGCAGGTGCTGGGTGGAAATACTGCTGGTTCCATTTGCCCTTAATTCCTCCTGATTCCTCGGAGCGTTTGAGTCTCTGACAGGTTTTCGTTCCCTTGCAGCAGGAGGACGTCATGGCCAGAGTGATGCACCAGCTCCGCATCATCCGGCACTTGCGCCAGGTGCCTGAGACACTGCAGGGGCTGCGCCTCTGAGGCCTTCAGGAACTCCCGCTCCCTGCTGCAGGTACTGCTCTGGCTGATTGTAAATGGGGAGCTAGTGGAAGGGGAAATGGAGCCCCCTGGCATTCACTAAAAGGGAAAGTGGTGGATTCTCCATCTCTTGATGTCATTGAATGAAACTAGATGCCTTTCTGGAATGTGCGTGCCCAAAAAGTAACTATTGTACTATACAGGAAGCCTATGATATGCAGGGGGTTAGACTAGATACTCTAAAGGTCTCTTCTGACCATAAAGTCTACTAATTTTGGAAACTCTGAGTGTAGCATTGGGAGCAGCCTCTGATGTTTTACTGTCTAGCCGGCTTGCTTCCTAGAATGAGGGCGCATTGAGTGGGGTGATCCACAGAGAGTAGCTCAAACCTTCAAAGTGTCAGGCCAGAATCAGGACATTAGCACTTCAGAGGATGGGTGGCTGTGGCAGTGACATCACAAAAGCCTTTTGCAGGACCTCAGCTTATTGGTCAAATGTGTTAGGGAGGTGGTGACCTCAGAGAGAGATGCTGACATCAGAGAGAGATGCTGACATGAGGGCCAGGGAAACCTCAGAGACCCCTGTTGCTTTGCTTCAGCAAGTCTCCTCCTTGAGGTCTCTCTTTGAGGGAAGTAAGTGACTCGGAGAGGTTTGTATCCTGTTCAGTCTGATCCACCTGGTGCCAGCTGAATTCTAGGCATGGAAAACACTAGTTCAAGGTGGCAGAATTTTATTCCCTCCCTGTGATTTTGTCCCGTAGAATCACTGGGGACATTAGTGTTTGTCCTTTTCGTTTTACCTTTTCCTCCCTCCTTCCTTCCTTTCTCTTCATCTCTTACTTCTTTTGTCCTTTCTCCTGTTCCCCTCCCACCACCAGGAGTGGTTTGTGTGTGTGTGTGTGTTGCTTGGGGTGCTCTTCACCTCCCCTTTTGGGAAGTTAATCCAAAACTGTGGGGTTGAAATAGTGCTTGGACTCCACTGACACTAGATGCTGCCATCGTGTGGATTAGCATTGGTGTCTGGGATGACTTGGGGCAAGATCTCAACCTCCCCGGAACCCACTTCACTGCTGGCAGAATCCCTCCTGCCCCCCCTGCTAGAGCCGCCTCCCTGGCCAACCTGGGTGGGGGTGGAGAAGAGGGTTCTGATAACTTGAGGTGTGGTTTGGAGGTGGAACAGCTGTCAAGGGCACTGAGGGGGAGGTAGCAGGAGCTCACCCCAGAAGGAGCGGGGTTGGCACTGGAGGTTACTAGAAAGGACAAGAAGACTCCATTCTGGGGTTCAGGAGGTGAATTCATCTCTCAGTGGTGTTCAGGTGCTGAGTGGAAATACTGCTGGTTCCAGGTGCCCTTAAATCCCCCAGATTCCTCGGGGCGTTTGAGTCTCTGACAGGTTCTCGTTCCCTTGCAGGAGGAGGACGTCACGGCCAAAGTGATGCACCCGCATCATCCGCCACTTGCGCCAGGTGCCTGAGACACTGCAGAGGCTGCGCCTCTGAGGCCTTCAGCAACTCCCGCTCCCTGCTGCAGGTACTGCTCTGTCTCCCTGTAAATGTCGAGCTAGTGGAAGGGGAAATGGAGCCCCCTGGCCCTCACTAAAAGGGAAAGTGATGGATTCTCCATCTCTTAATGTCATTTAATTTAGACTAGATACCTTTCTGGAATGTTTGTGCCCAAAAAGTAACTATTGTACTATACAGGAAGCCCATGATATGCAGGGGCTTAGATTAGATGCTCTAAAGGTCTCTTCTGGCCATAAAGTGTAGTAATTTTGGAAACACGGAGTGTAGCATTGGGAGCAGCCTCTGATGTTTTACTGTCTAGCCGGCTTGCTTCCTAGAATGAAGACCCATTGAGTGGGGTGATTCACACAGAGTAGCTCAAACCTTCAAAGTGTCAGGCCAGCAGGAGGACATTAGCACTTCAGGGTTTGGTTGGGTGTGGCAGTGACATCACAAAGGCCTTTTGCAGGACGTCAGCTTATTGGTCAAATGTGTTAGGGAGGTGGTGATCTCAGAGAGAGATGCTGACATCAGAGAGAGATGCTGACATGAGGGCCAGGGAAACCTCAGAGACCCCTCTGGCTTTGCTTCAGCAAGTCTCCTCCTTGAGGTCTCTCTTTGAGGAAAGTAAGTGCCTCGGAGAGGTTTGTATCCTGTTCAGTCTGATCCACCTGGTGCCAGCTGAATTGTAAGCATGGAAAACACTAGTTCAAGGTGGCAGAATTTTATTCCCTCCCTGTGATTTTGTCCCGTAGAATCACTGGGGACATTAGTGTTTGTCCTTTTCATTTTACCTTTTCCTCCCTCCCTCCTTCCTTTCTCTTCATCTCTTACTTCTTTTGTCCTTTCTCCTGTTCCCCTCCCACCACCGGGAGTGGTTTGTGTGTGTGTGTGTGTTTGTGTGTTGCTGGGGGTGCTCTTCACCTCCCTTTGTGGGGAGTTCATCCAAACCTGTGTGGTTGAAATAGTGCTTGGACTCCACTGACACTAGATGCTGCCATCGTGTGGATTAGCATTGGTGTCTGGGATGACTTGGGGCAAGATCTCAACCTCCCCGGAACCCACTTCACTGCTGGCAGAATCCCTCCTGCCACCCCTGCTAGAGCCGCCTCTCTGGCCAACCTGTGGCTTTGCTTCAGCAAGTCTCCTTCTCGAGGTTTCTCTTGAGGACTGAGAGAGTATTAGGATTCACGTATTTGAGTGAGAGCAGGAGCCTCTTTCGAGTTGTCTCCTTTCCTTTTACTGATTTTACTAGAAAACAGACATCCCTGTTTAGAAAGCAAGAGCCTCCAAGAGGTTTTGGAACCTGCTCAGTCTGATCCATCTGGTGCCAGCTGAATTCTAGGCATGGAAAACACTAGTTGAAGGTGGCAGAATTTTAATCCCTCCCTGTAATATTGTCTGGTAGAATCACTGGGGACATTAGTGTTTGTCCTTTTCGTTTTACCTTTTCCTCCATCCCTCCTTCCTTTCTCTTTATCTCTTACTTCTTTTGTCCTTTCTCTTGTTCCCCTCCCACCACCAGGAGTGGTATATATATGTGTGTGTGTGTGTGTGTGTGTGTGTGTGTGTGTGTGTGTTTGTGTGTGTGTGTGTGTGTGTGTTGCTGGGGGTGCTCTTCACCTCCCCTTGTTGGGAGTTGATCCAAAACTGTATGGTTGAAATAGTGCTTGGACTCCACTGACACTAGATGCTGCCATCGTGTGGTTTAGCATTAGTGTCTGGGATGACTTGGGGCAAGATCTCAACCACCCCGCAACCCACTTCACTGCTGCCAGAATCCCACCTGCCCCCCCTGCTAGAGCCGCCTCCCTGCCCAACCTGGGTGGGGGTGGAGAAGAGGGTTCTGATAACTTGAGCTGTGGTTTGGAGGTGGAACAGCTGTCAAGGGCACTGAGGGGGAGGTAGCAGGAGCTCACCCTACAAGGACGGGGGTTGGCACTGGAGATTACTAGAAAGGAGAAGACGACTCCATTCTGGGGTTCAGGAGGTGAATTCATCCCTCAGTGGTGGGCAGGTGCTGGGTGTAAATAGTGCTGGTTCCAGGTGTCCTTAATTGCCCCTGATTCCTCGGGGCATTTGAGTCTCTGACAGGTTCTCGTTCCCTTGCAGGAGGAGGACGTCACGGCCAAAGGGATGCACCAGCTCCGCATCATCCGGCACTTACGCCATGTGCCTGAGACACTGCAGGGGCTGTTCCTCTGAGGCCTTAGCAACTCCCTCTCCCTGCTGCAGGTACTGCTCTGGCTCACTGTAAATGGGGAGCTAGTGGAAGGGGAAATGGAGCCCCCTGGCACTCACTAAAAGGGAAAGTGGTGGATTCTCCAACTCTTGATGTCATTGATTGAAGACTAGATGCCTTTCTGGAATGTGTGTGCCCAAAAAGTAACTATTGTACTATACTGGAAGCCTATGATATGGAGGGGGTTAGATGAGATGCTGTAAAGGTCTCTTCTGGCCAGAAAGTCTCCTACTTTTGGAAACACTGAATGTAGTATTGGGAGCAGCCTCTGATGTTTTACTGTCTAGCTAGCTTGCTTCCTAGAATGAAGACGAATTTTGTGGTGTGATCCACAGAGCGTAGCTCAAACCTTCAAAGTGTTAGGCCAGCAGCAGGACATGAGCACTTTAGGGTTTGGTTGGGTGTGGCAGTGATATCACAAAGGCTTTTTCAAGGACCTCAGCGTACTGGTCAAAGGTGTTAGGGAGGTGGTGACCTCAGAGAGAGAATGACTTCTCGTGTCTTGCTCACAACACACCTGTTAATACATCCCAGAATCAGGTTTGCTTTTTTTGCAACAGCATCACACTGTTGACTCATATTTAGCTTGTGGTCCACTATAACCCCGAGATCCCTTTCTGCCGTACTCCTTCCTAGACAGTCTCTTCCCATTCTGTATGTGTGAAACTGATTGTTCCTTCCTAAGTGGAGCACTTTGCATTTGTCTTTGTTAAACTTCATCCTGTTTAACTCAGACCATTTCTCCAATTTGTCCAGATCATTTTGAATTATGACCCTGTCCTCCAAAGCAGTTGCAATCCCTCCCAGTTTGGTATCATCCGCAAACTTAATAAGCGTACTTTCTATGCCAATATCTAAGTCGTTGATGAAGATATTGAACAGCGCCGGTCCCAAAACAGACCCCTGCGATACCCCACTCGTTATGGCTTTCCAGCAGGATTGGGAACTATTAATAACAACTCTCTGAGTACGGTTATCCAGCCAGTTATGCACCCACCTTATAGTAGCCCCATCTAAATTGTATTTGCCTAGTTTATCAATAAAAATATCATGCGAGACCGTAACAAATGCCTTACTAAGGTCTAGGTATACCACATCCACAGCCTCACCCTTATCCACAAGGCTCGTTATCCTATCAAAGAAAGCTATCAGATTGGTTTGACATGATTTGTTCTTCACAAATCCATGCTGGCTGTTCCCTATCACCTTACCACCTTCCAAGTGTTTGCAGATGATTTCCTTAATTACTTGCTCCATTATCTTCCCTGGCACAGAAGTTAAACTCACTGGGGTCTGTAGTTTCCTGGGTTGTTTTTATTTCCCTTTTTATAGATGGGCACTATATTTGCCCTTTTCCAGTCTTCTGGAATCTCTCCCGTCTCCCATGATTTTCCAAAGATAATAGCTAGAGGCTCAGATACCTCCTCTATTAGCTCCTTGAGTATTCTAGGATGCATTTCATCAGGCCCGGGTGACTTGCAGGCATCTAACTTTTCTAAGTGATTTTTAACTTGTTCTTTTTTTATTTTATCTGCTAAACCTACCCCCTTCCCATTAGCATTCACTATGTTAGGCATTCCTTCAGACTTCTCGGTGAAGACCGAAACAAAGAAGTCATTAAGCATCTCCGCCATTTCCAAGTTTCCTGTTACTGTTTCTCCCTCTTCACTAAGCAGTGGGCCTACCCTGTCTTTGGTCTTCCTCTTGCTTCTAATGTATTGATAAAAAGTCTTCTTGTTTCCCTTTATTCCCGTAGCTAGTTTGAGCTCATTTTGTGCCTTTGCCTTTCTAATCTTGCCCCTGCATTCCTGTGTTGTTTGCCTATATTCATCCTTTGTAATCTGTCCCAGTTTCCATTTTTTATATGACTCCTTTTTATTTTTTAGATCATGCAAGATCTCATGGTTAAGCCAAGGTGGTCTTTTGCCACATTTTCTATCTTTCCTAACCCGCGGAATAGCTTGCTTTTGGGCCCTTAATAGTGTCCCTTTGAAAAACTGCCAACTCTCCTCAGTTGTTTTTCCCCTCAGTCTTGATTCCCATGGGACCTTACCTATCAGCTCTCTGGGCTTACCAAAATCTGCCTTCCTGAAATCCATTGTCTCTATTTTGCTGTTCTCCCTTCTACCCTTCCTTAGAATTGCAAACTCTATGATTTCATGATCACTTTCACCCAGGCTGCCTTCTACTTTCAAATTCTCAACGAGTTCCTCCCTATTTGTTAAAATCAAGTCTAGAACAGCTTCCCCCCAGTAGCTTTTTCAACCTTCTGAAATAAAAAGTTGTCTCCAATGCAGTCCAGGAATTTGTTGGATAGTCTGTGCCCCGCTGTGTTATTTTCCCAACATATAGCCGGATAGTTGAAGTCCCCCATCACCACCAAATCTTGGGCTTTGGATGATTTTGTTAGTTGCTTAAAAAAAGCCTCATCCACCTCTTCCACCTGGTTAGGTGGCCTGTAATAGACTCCTAGCATGACATCTCCCTTGTTTTTTACCCCTTTTAGCCTAACCCAGAGACTCTCAACACTTCCGTCTCCTATGTCCATCTCTACCTCAGTCCAAGTGTGTACATTTTTAATATACAAGGCAACACCTCCTCCCTTTTTCCCCTGTCTATCCTTCCTGAGCAAGCTGTACCCATCCACACCAACATTCCAATCATGTGTATTATCCCACCAAGTTTCAGTGATGCCAACAATGTCATAGTTGTATTTATTTATTAGCACTTGCAGTTCTTCCTGCTTATTCCCCATACTTCTCGCATTTGTATATAGACATCTAAGATACTGGTTTGATCTTTCCTCCCAGTTTTGTCCTGACCCTCCTTTCCCTCTGACAATATAGCCCACACTCCCTCTCATTTTTGACCCATCTCCCCGGTCTCCATGTTCCCCACTTACCTGTGGGCTTTGCTCACCTGTCCCCGTCGAACCTAGTTTAAAGCCCTCCTCACTAGGTTAGCCAGTCTGTGTCCAAAGGTACTAATAACTTGAGCTGTGATTTGGAGGTGGAACAGCTGTCAAGGGCACTGAGGGGGAGATAGCAGGAGCTCATCCTTCAAGGAGGGGGGTTGGCACTGGAGGTTACTAGAAAGGACAAGAAGACTCCATTCTGGGGTTCAGGAGGTGAATTTATCCCTCAGTGGTGGGCAGGTGATGGGTGGAAGTAGTGCTGGTTCCAGGTGCCCTTAATTCCCGCTGATTCCTCGGGGCGTTTGAGTCTCTGACAGGTTCTCGTTCCCTTGCAGCAGGAGGACGTCACGGCCAAAGCGATGCACCAGCTCCGCATCATCCGGCACTTGCGCCAGATTCCTGAGACACTGCAGGGGCTGTGCCTCTGAGGCCATCAGCAACTCCCGCTCCCTGCTGCAGGTACTGCTCTGGCTCACTGTAAATGGGGAGCTAGTGGAAGGGGAAATGGAGCCCCCTGGCCCTCACTAAAAGGGAAAGTGGTGGATTCTCCATCTCTTGATGTCATTGAAGGAAGACTAGATGCCTTTCTGCAATGTGTGTGCCCAAAAAGTAACTATTGTACTATACAGCAAGCCTATGGTATGCAAGGGGTTAGATGAGATGCTCTAAAGGTCTCTTCTGGCCATAAAGTCCCCTAATTTTGGAAAAACTGAGTGTAGCATTGGGAGCAGCCTCTGATGTTTTACCGTCTAGCCGGCTTGCTTCCTAGAATGAACAGGCATTGAGTGGGGTGATCCACAGAGAGTAGCTCAAACCTTCAAAGTGTCAGGCCAGTAGCAGGACATTAGCACTTTAGGGTTTGGTTGGGTGTGGCAGTGATATCACAAAGCCCTTACCCTGGACCTCAGCCTATGGGTCAAAAGTGTTAGGGAGGTGGTTACCTGAGAGAGAGATGCTGACATCAGCCAGGCAGGACAGGAGCGCAGGGCCAAGGAAACCTCAGAGACCCCTTTGGCTTTGCTTTAGCAAGTGTCCTTCTCGAGGTCTCCCTTTTTAGGACTCAGAGAGTATTAGGGTTCAAGTATGTGAGTGCGAGGAGGAACCTCTTTCGAGTTTCTCCTTTTATTGATTTTACTAGAAAACAGACGTGCCTGTTGAGAAGGTAAGAACCTTGGAGAGGTTTTTAACCTGCTCAGTCTGCAGTCTGATCCATCTGGTGCCAGCTGAATTCTAGGCATGGAAAACACTAGTTCAAGGTGGCAGAATTATACAGCCCACCTGGGATTTTGTGCCGTAGAATCACTGGGGACATTAGGGTTTGTCCTTTTCGTTTTACCTTTTCCTCCATCCCTCCTTGCTTTCTCTTGTTCCCCTCCCACCACCAGGAGTGGTGTGTGTGTTTGTGTGTTTCTGGGGGTGCTCTTCACCTCCCCTTGTGGGAAGTTGACACTGCAAGGGCTGTGCCTCTGTGGACATCAGCAACTCCCACTCCCTGCTGCAGGTACTGCTCTGGCTCACTGGAAATGGGGTGCTAGTGGAAGGGGAAATGGAACCCCCTGGCCCTCACTAAAAGGGAAAGTGGTGGATTCTCCATCTCTTGATGTCATTGAAGGAAGACTAGATGCCTTTCTGGAATGTGTGTGCCCAAAGAGTAACTATTGTACTATACAGGAAGCCTATGATATGCAGGGGCTTAGATTAGATGCTCTAAAGGTCTCTTGTGACCATAAAGTCCCCTAATTTTGGAAACACTGAGTGTAGCATTGGGAGCAGCCTCTGATGTTTTACTGTCTAGCCCACTTGCTTCCTAGAATGAACAGGCATTGAGTGGGGTGATCCACAGAGAGTAGCTCAAACCTTCAAAGTGTCAGGCCAGTAGCAGGACATTAGCACTTTAGGGTTTGGTTGGGTGTGGCAGTGATATCACAAAGGCCTTATCCTGGACCTCAGCCTATGGGTCAAAGGTGTTAGGGAGGTGGTTACCTGAGAGAGAGATGCTGACATCAGCCAGGCAGGACAGGAGCGCAGGACCAGGGAAACCTCAGAGACCCCTTTGGCTTTGCTTTAGCAAGTCTCCTTCTCGAGGTCTCCCTTTTTAGGACTCAGAGAGTATTAGGGTTCAAGTATGTGAGTGCGAGGAGGAACCTCTTTCGAGTTTCTCCTTTTATTGATTTTACTAGAAAACAGACGTGCCTGTTGAGAAGGTAAGAACCTTGGAGAGGTTTTTAACCTGCTCAGTCTGCAGTCTGATCCATCTGTTGCCAGCTGAATTCTAGGCATGGAAAACACTAGTTCAAGGTGGCAGAATTTTATAGCCCACCTGGGATTTTGTGCCGTAGAATCACTGGGGACATTAGGGTTTGTCCTTTTCATTTTACCTTTTCCTCCATCCCTCCTTGCTTTCTCTTGTTCCCCTCCCACCACCAGGAGTGGTGTGTGTGTTTGTGTGTGTTGCTGGGGGTGCTCTTCACCTCCCCTTGTGGGAAGTTGACACTGCAAGGGCTGTGCCTCTGTGGACATCAGCAGCTCCCACTCCCTGCTGCAGGTACTGCTCTGGCTCACTAGCCGGCTTGCTTCCTAGAATGAACAGGCATTGAGTGGGGTGATCCACAGAGAGTAGCTGAAACCTTCAAAGTGTCAGGCCAGCAGCAGGACATTAGCACTTCCGGGGAAGGGTGGGTGTGGCAGTGATATCACAAAGGCCTTTTGCAGGACGTCAGCCTATTGGTCAAAGGTGTTAGGGAGGTGGTGACCTCAGAGAGAGATGCTGACATCAGCCTGGCAGGACAGGAGCACAGGGCCAGGGAAACCTCAGAGACCCCTGTGGCTTTGCTTCAGCAAGTCTCCTTCTCGAGGTCTCTCTTTGAGGACTGAGAGAGTGTTAGGTTTGACGTATGTGAGTGTGAGCAGGAGCCTCTTTCGAGTTTTCTCCTTTCCTTTGACGGATTTTACTAGAAAACAGACGTCCCTATTTAGAAGGTAAGAGCCTCCAAGAGGTTTTGGAACCTGCTCAGTCTGATCCATCTGGTGCCAGCTGAATTCTAGGCATGGAAAACAGTAGTTTAAGATGGCAGAATTTTATTCCCTCCCTGGGATTTTGTCCCGTAGAATCACTGGGGACATTAGGGTTTGTCCTTTTCGTTTTACCTTTTCCTCCATCCCTCCTTCCTTTCTCTTCATCTCTTACTTCTTTTGTCCTTTCTCCTGTTCCCCTTTCACCACCAGGAGTGGTGTGTGTGTGTGTGTGTGTGTGTGTGTTTGTGTGTGTGTTGCTGGGGGTGCTCTTCACCTCCCCTTGTTGGGAGTTGATCCAGAACTGTATGGTTGAAATAGTGCTTGGACTCCACTGACACTAGATGCTGCCATCGTGTGGTTTAGCATTAGTGTCTGGGATGACTTGGGGCAAGATCTCAACCTCCCCGCAACCCACTTCACTGCTGCCAGAATCCCACCTGCCCCCCCTGCTAGAGCCGCCTCCCTGCCCAACCTGGGTGGGGGTGGAGAAGAGGGTTCTGATAACTTGAGCTGTGGTTTGGAGGTGGAACAGCTGTCAAGGGCACTGACGGGGAGGTAGCAGGAGCTCACCCTACAAGGACGGGGGTTGGCACTGGAGATTCCTAGAAAGGAGAAGACGACTCCATTCTGGGGTTCAGGAGGTGAATTCATCCCTCAGTGGTGGGCAGGTGCTGGGTGTAAATACTGCTTGTTCCAGGTGTCCTTAATTGCCCCTGATTCCTCGGGGCATTTGAGTCTCTGACAGGTTCTCGTTCCCTTCCAGGAGGAGGACGTCACGGCCAAAAGGATGCACCAGCTCCGCATCATCCGGCACTTACGCCATGTGCCTGAGACACTGCAGGGGCTGTTCCTCTGAGGCCTTAGCAACTCCCTCTCCCTGCTGCAGGTACTGCTCTGGCTCACTGTAAATGGGGAGCTAGTGGA
>NW_027052956.1:0-88000 GCF_011386835.1 Chrysemys picta bellii
AGGACACTGTGGTGCCTTCTAAACAGGCATCCTCTCCACCTCCATTTTCACTGTTCCCTCCTGCCAGGTGTCCAGCAGCTGCAGTTAGCAGGGAAAGGGAGGAGGAGGCAACAGCAGTGACAGAAGATGGGACACCATGCTAGTCCCATCTGCCTTAACACCCCCCTTCACAATCAACTCCCTCATCCTAGGGCCTATCCACCTGCTCCACCATTGATCCCTGCCCCAGACATGCACATTGACCCAGGTACTCCCACCTCCAGCTGCCTTATGCATTCCCACCACCACCACTGCCTCTCCCCAACACATACATACAACTGCTCCAGGAAGAGGCGTAGAGAGCGCCCTCCGTACCCTCCGACCGGAGGGGGTCCTGCAAGGAAGGAGGCCCCTAAAGGGGCAAAATAAAAAATGCATTCCAATTTCTGCATTGTAAGGGGCCCCACCCGGACATATGATGGGAGGGGGCCACCGTTCGGAGGGGGCCACGTTCTTTGTTGCTACGGCCCTGGCTGGGGAAGTTACTGCACGCAGCAACAAGCGTCGGATATTCACATGGCACTTGCAGCTGGCCATTCACAGCGACTCAGAACTCAAGAACCTGCTGGGAGGTGTCACCATCTCTCAGGGCGGAGTCCTGCACTTAAAGCAGCCTGTGGTTTTACCTTCCAAGAAGAGGAATGGCAGGAGAGCCATCCAGAGAAGGATTGCCCCTGCTCCTGTCCCTGTTAAGTGAGAACAGAGCAAAGGGGAGACTGCCACCCCAGATTTGGGAGAAATGACATTAACTTGCATCAGTATGGTCTAATAAAAGCAGTTAAAATGCCTGGTCTTCTTTTGTGAATTAATTTCCTCTTTTACTATCCTACAATTTTAAGGGATCATTCAGTTGGTCAGGTAGCTGCATTGATAATATGGTATAAAAGCCTAGAAAGATAGAACTCAATCATTTCATTAAGAAATTTACATCAGAAATTGTCTAAATGGTGTCAAGTATCAGAAGGGTAGCCGTGTTAGTCTGGATCTGTAAAAAGCGACAAAGGGTCCTGTGGCACCTTATAGACCAACAGACGTATTGGAGCATAAATGTCTAAATCGTGTAGATTCTGGGAGGTGATTTCTGTGTTTTTTTCAGGCATTTCCCCCATTGATTGAAGATTAGGACCATTTTTCCCATAGTGAAGTTGATGTGTATTGCATGTTTTGTGAAAACAGAAAAAAGAACAAACGCATGACAGAAAAATTTAATCCATTACACATGAAGGATAAAGCCTATGGGCCTGGTGTTTCTTTTTGTTTTGTTCTTTTTGGTTGGTTTTGTTATTTGGTGAACACTTGGGTTTCTGGAATGGCAAAGAACCCTTACCATGGGCTTGGGTGCCATGAGGGTTCTCTAAGAGACGGGAAGCATCACCAAGTTAAGGGCTCCAGAGAAACTGGCCAATATTTTCAAACTTTAGGATGCCTGAATTTCAGCCCCTAAACCCACTTTTAAGCAACTAACTAAAAGTGACCTGATTTCCATAGGTGCTGAGCATTCAAAACTCCTAGTGAAATCAACAGGAGCTCTGGGTGCTCAGCTCCTCTTCAAATCGGGCCACTTATAAGTTATTTAGGTGCCTAATTTAAGGCATCTAATTTTCAAAATGTAACCAAAGCCTATTTCATGCCGTTACAGGATGAGTTTTGCTAATAGCAGATATCACTGACTAAAAATCCAACACAAACGGTGAATCAATGGGAATGATGTCACAAAAGAATGACATATCCCCTCTGGCTTGGGTAAGAAATGAAGTAGCTGCCCATTGGTTCTCAGACAACCAATCAGAAAGTATGTTTTCTCTGTCTGCACTGAGGTTATAAAAGGCTGCAGGCTCAGACAGGGTCAGCATACTACTGTGGTGATTTCAAGAGGTGGCTTAGCCAAGCCACACTTTGTCAGGCCAGTCATAATCAGGCCAGACCAGGAAGCAATCAAAGAAGGCAAAATAAGAGAGAGAAAACCAAGTGACCAGAGCCAGGAACAGAAGGAAAGAGAGTCAGGCAAGCCAAGCAAAGAAAGACACAGGCAAGTGGAGCCAAGCAAGGAAACATCCACTGAAGCCAAGCACGTCAAGAAAAAAGCTAGGCAGGCCAATTCCTGAGTAAAGACTCAGGTAAACCAAGCAGAGAAAAGAAAAGAAAAGAAAAGAAAAGAAAAGAAAAGAAAAGAAAGTCAAGCCAAGTGTTGCTGGAACACGAGAAGTCTGCAACATGTCTGAGACTGAGTCTGAGTCTGAGCACTCTGGTGAGACCTCAACCGCAAAAGACCCTAAGGCCAAAATCACCCGTTCTTCCCGGGCTGGGCTGCAGTTCTTTGTCAGTCGCATAGACAGATTGCTCTGCAAAGGACAATTTGCAGACCGTATTGGAGCTGGAGCCCCAGTATATATGGCCGCGGTGCTTCAATAAGTGACTCATGAGATTGTGAATATTGCTGGGGAACTCGCTGCACGCAGAAAGAAGCGTCGGATTTCCCCACGGCCATTCACAGCGACTCAGAGCTCAGGAAACTGCTGGGAGGTGTCACCATCTCTCAGGGCAGAATCCTGCACTTAAAGCAGCCTGTGGTTTTACCTTCCAAGAAGAGGAATGGCAGGAGAGCCATCCAGAGAAGGATTGCCCCTGCTCCTGTCCCTGTTAAGTGAGAACAGAGCAAAGGGGAGACTGCCACCCCAGATTTGGGAGAAATGACATTAACTTGCATCAGTATGGTCTAATAAAAGCAGTTAAAATGCCTGGTCTTCTTTTGTGAATTAATTTCCTCTTTTACTATCCTACAATTTTAAGGGATCATTAAGTTGGTCAGGTAGCTGCATTGATAATATGGTATAAAAGCCTAGAAAGATAGAACTCAATCATTTCATTAAGAAATTTACATCAGAAATTGTCTAAATGGTGTCAAGTATCAGAAGGGTAGCCGTGTTAGTCTGGATCTGTAAAAAGCGACAAAGGGTCCTGTGGCACCTTATAGACCAACAGACGTATTGGAGCATAAATGTCTAAATCGTGTAGATTCTGGGAGGTGATTTCTGTGTTTTTTTCAGGCATTTCCCCCATTGATTGAAGATTAGGACCATTTTTCCCACAGTGAATTTGATGTGTATTGCATGTTTTGTGAAAACAGAAAAAAGAACAAACTCATGACAGAAAAATTTAATCCATTACACATGAAGGATAAAGCCTATGGGCCTGGTGTTTCTTTTTGTTTTGTTCTTTTTGGTTGGTTTTGTTATTTGGTGAACACTTGGGTTTCTGGAATGGCAAAGAACCCTTACCATGGGCTTGGGTGCCATGAGGGTTCTCTAAGAGACGGGAAGCATCACCAAGTTAAGGGCTCCAGAGAAACTGGCCAATATTTTCAAACTTTAGGATGCCTGAATTTCAGCCCCTAAATCCACTTTTAAGCAACTAACTAAAAGTGACCTGATTTCCATAGGTGCTGAGCATTCAAAACTCCTAGTGAAATCAACAGGAGCTCTGGGTGCTCAGCTCCTCTTCAAATCAGGCCACTTATAAGTTATTTAGGTGCCTAATTTAAGGCATCTAATTTTCAAAATGTAACCAAAGCCTATTTCATGCCGTTACAGGATGAGTTTTGCTAATAGCAGATATCACTGACTAAAAATCCAACACAAACGGTGAATCAATGGGAATGATGTCACAAAAGAATGACATATCCCCTCTGGCTTGGGTAAGAAATGAAGTAGCTGCCCATTGGTTCTCAGACAACCAATCAGAAAGTATGTTTTCTCTGTCTGCACTGAGGTTATAAAAGGCTGCAGGCTCAGACAGGGTCAGCATACTACTGTGGTGATTTCAAGAGGTGGCTTAGCCAAGCCACACTTTGTCAGGCCAGTCATAATCAGGCCATACCAGGAAGCAATCAAAGAAGGCAAAATAAGAGAGAGAAAACCAAGTGACCAGAGCCAGGAACAGAAGGAAAGAGAGTCAGGCAAGCCAAGCAAAGAAAGACACAGGCAAGTGGAGCCAAGCAAGGAAACATCCACTGAAGCCAAGCAAGTCAAGAGAAAAGCTAGGCAGGCCAATTCCGGAGTAAAGACTCAGGTAAACCAAGCAGAGAAAAGAAAAGAAATGAAAGCCAAGAAAGTCAAGCCAAGTGTTGCTGGAACACTAGAAGTCTGCAACATGTCTGAGACTGAGTCTGAGTCTGAGCACTCTGGTGAGACCTCAACCGCAAAAGACCCTAAGGCCAAAATCACCCGTTCTTCCCGGGCTGGGCTGCAGTTCTTTGTCAGTCGCATAGACAGATTGCTCCGCAAAGGACAATTTGCAGACCGTATTGGAGCTGGAGCCCCAGTATATATGGCCGCGGTGCTTCAATAAGTGACTCATGAGATTGTGGATATTGCTGGGGAAGTCGCTGCACGCAGAAAGAAGCGTCGGATTTCCCCACGGCCATTCACAGCGAATCAGAGCTCAAGAAACTGCTGGGAGGTGTCACCATCTCTCAGGGCGGAATCCTGCACTTAAAGCAGCCTGTGGTTTTACCTTCCAAGAAGAGGAATGGCAGGAGAGCCATCCAGAGAAGGATTGCCCCTGCTCCTGTCCCTGTTAAGTGAGAACAGAGCAAAGGGGAGACTGCCACCCCAGATTTGGGAGAAATGACATTAACTTGCATCAGTATGGTCTAATAAAAGCAGTTAAAATGCCTGGTCTTCTTTTGTGAATTAATTTCCTCTTTTACTATCCTACAATTTTAAGGGATCAATCAGTTGGTCAGGTAGCTGCATTGATAATATGGTATAAAAGCCTAGAAAGATAGAACTCAATCATTTCATTAAGAAATTTACATCAGATATTGTCTAAATGGTGTCAAGTATCAGAAGGGTAGCCGTGTTAGTCTGGATCGGTAAAAAACGACAAAGAGTCCTGTGGCACCTTATAGACCAACAGACGTATTGGAGCATAAATGTCTAAATCGTGTAGATTCTGGGAGGTGATTTCTGTGTTTTTTTCAGGCATTTCCCCCATTGATTGAAGATTAGGACCATTTTTCCCATAGTGAAGTTGATGTGTATTGCATGTTTTGTGAAAACAGAAAAAAGAAGAAACTCATGACAGAAAAATTTAATCCATTACACATGAAGGATAAAGCCTATGGGCCTGGTGTTTCTTTTTGTTTTGTTCTTTTTGGTTGGTTTTGTTATTTGGTGAACACTTGGGTTTCTGGAATGGCAAAGAACCCTTACCATGGGCTTGGGTGCCATGAGGGTTCTCTAAGAGACGGGAAGCATCACCAAGTTAAGGGCTCCAGAGAAACTGGCCAATATTTTCAAACTTTAGGATGCCTGAATTTCAGCCCCTAAACCCACTTTTAAGCAACTAACTAAAAGTGACCTGATTTCCATAGGTGCTGAGCATTCAAAACTCCTAGTGAAATCAACAGGAGCTCTGGGTGCTCAGCTCCTCTTCAAATCGGGCCACTTATAAGTTATTTAGGTGCCTAATTTAAGGCATCTAATTTTCAAAATGTAACCAAAGCCTATTTCATGCCGTTATAGGATGACTTTTGCTAATAGCAGATATCACTGACTAAAAATCCAACACAAACGGTGAATCAATGGGAATGATGTCACAAAAGAATGACATATCCCCTCTGGCTTGGGTAAGAAATGAAGTAGCTGCCCATTGGTTCTCAGACAACCAATCAGAAAGTATGTTTTCTCTGTCTGCACTGAGGTTATAAAAGGCTGCAGGCTCAGACAGGGTCAGCATACTACTGTGGTGATTTCAAGAGGTGGCTTAGCCAAGCCACACTTTGTCAGGCCAGTCATAATCAGGCCAGACCAGGAAGCAATCAAAGAAGGCAAAATAAGAGAGAGAAAACCAAGTGACCAGAGCCAGGAACAGAAGGAAAGAGAGTCAGGCAAGCCAAGCAAAGAAAGACACAGGCAAGTGGAGCCAAGCAAGGAAACATCCACTGAAGCCAAGCAAGTCAAGAAAAAAGCTAGGCAGGCCAATTCCGGAGTAAAGACTCAGGTAAACCAAGCAGAGAAAAGAAAAGAAAAGAAAGCCAAGAAAGTCAAGCCAAGTGTTGCTGGAACACTGGAAGTCTGCAACATGTCTGAGACTGAGTCTGAGTCTGAGCACTCTGGTGAGACCTCAACCGCAAAAGACCCTAAGGCCAAAATCACCCGTTCTTCCCGGGCTGGGCTGCAGTTCTTTGTCAGTCGCATAGACAGATTGCTCCGCAAAGGACAATTTGCAGACCGTATTGGAGCTGGAGCCCCAGTATATATGGCCGCTGTGCTACAATAAGTGACTCATGAGATTGTGGATATTGCTGGGGAAGTCGCTGCACGTAGAAAGAAGCGTCGGATTTCCCCACGGCCATTCACAGCGACTCGTAGCTCAAGAAACTGCTGGGAGGTGTCACCATCTCTCAGGGCGGAATCCTGCACTCAAAGCAGCCTGTGGTTTTACCTTCCAAGAAGAGGAATGGCAGGAGAGCCATCCAGAGAAGGATTGCCCCTGCTCCTGTCCCTGTTAAGTGAGAACAGAGCAAAGGGGAGACTGCCACCCCAGATTTGGGAGAAATGACATTAACTTGCATCAGTATGGTCTAATAAAAGCAGTTAAAATGCCTGGTCTTCTTTTGTGAATTAATTTCCTCTTTTACTATCCTACAATTTTAAGGGATCATTCAGTTGGTCAGGTAGCTGCATTGATAATATGGTATAAAAGCCTAGAAAGATAGAACTCAATCATTTCATTAAGAAATTTACATCAGAAATTGTCTAAATGGTGTCAAGTATCAGAAGGGTAGCCGTGTTAGTCTGGATCTGTAAAAAGCGACAAAGAGTCCTGTGGCACCTTATAGACCAACAGACGTATTGGAGCATAAATGTCTAAATCGTATAGATTCTGGGAGGTGATTTCTGTGTTTTTTTCAGGCATTTCCCCCATTGATTGAAGATTAGGACCATTTTTCCCATAGTGAAGTTGATGTGTATTGCATATTTTGTGAAAACAGAAAAAAGAACAAACTCATGACAGAAAAATTTAATCCATTACACATGAAGGATAAAGCCTATGGGCCTGGTGTTTCTTTTTGTTTTGTTCTTTTTGGTTGGTTTTGTTATTTGGTGAACACTTGGGTTTCTGGAATGGCAAAGAACCCTTACCATGGGCTTGGGTGCCATGAGGGTTCTCTAAGAGACGGGAAGCATCACCAAGTTAAGGGCTCCAGAGAAACTGGCCAATATTTTCAAACTTTAGGATGCCTGAATTTCAGCCCCTAAATCCACTTTTAAGCAACTAACTAAAAGTGACCTGATTTCCATAGGTGCTGAGCATTCAAAACTCCTAGTGAAATCAACAGGAGCTCTGGGTGCTCAGCTCCTCTTCAAATCGGGCCACTTATAAGTTATTTAGGTGCCTAATTTAAGGCATCTAATTTTCAAAATGTAACCAAAGCCTATTTCATGCCGTTACAGGATGAGTTTTGTTAATAGCAGATATCACTGACTAAAAATCCAACACAAACGGTGAATCAATGGGAATGATGTCACAAAAGAATGACATATCCCCTCTGGCTTGGGTAAGAAATGAAGTAGCTGCCCATTGGTTCTCAGACAACCAATCAGAAAGTATGTTTTCTCTGTCTGCACTGAGGTTATAAAAGGCTGCAGGCTCAGACAGGGTCAGCATACTACTGTGGTGATTTCAAGAGGTGGCTTAGCCAAGCCACATTTTGTCAGGCCAGTCATAATCAGGCTAGACCAGGAAGCAATCAAAGAAGGCAAAATAAGAGAGAGAAAACCAAGTGACCAGAGCCAGGAACAGAAGGAAAGAGAGTCAGGCAAGCCAAGCAAAGAAAGACACAGGCAAGTGGAGCCAAGCAAGGAAACATCCACTGAAGCCAAGCAAGTCAAGAAAAAAGCTAGGCAGGCCAAATCCTGAGTAAAGACTCTGGTAAACCAAGCAGAGAAAAGAAAAGAAAGCCAAGAAAGTCAAGCCAAGTGTTGCTGGAACACTGGAAGTCTGCAACATGTCTGAGACTGAGTCTGAGTCTGAGCACTCTGGTGAGACCTCAACCGCAAAAGACCCTAAGGCCAAAATCACCCGTTCTTCCCGGGCTGGGCTGCAGTTCTTTGTCAGTCGCATAGACAGATTGCTCCGCAAAGGACAATTTGCAGACCGTATTGGAGCTGGAGCCCCAGTATATATGGCCGCTGTGCTACAATAAGTGACTCATGAGATTGTGGATATTGCTGGGGAAGTCGCTGCACGCAGAAAGAAGCGTCGGATTTCCCCACGGCCATTCACAGCGACTCAGAGCTCAAGAAACTGCTGGGAGGTGTCACCATCTCTCAGGGCGGAATCCTGCACTTAAAGCAGCCTGTGGTTTTACCTTCCAAGAAGAGGAATGGCAGGAGAGCCATCCAGAGAAGGATTGCCCCTGCTCCTGTCCCTGTTAAGTGAGAACAGAGCAAAGGGGAGACTGCCACCCCAGATTTGGGAGAAATGACATTAACTTGCATCAGTATGGTCTAATAAAAGCAGTTAAAATGCCTGGTCTTCTATTGTGAATTAATTTCCTCTTTTACTATCCTACAATTTTAAGGGATCATTCAGTTGGTCAGGTAGCTGCATTGATAATATGGTATAAAAGCCTAGAAAGATAGAACTCAATCATTTCATTAAGAAATTTACATCAGAAATTGTCTAAATGGTGTCAAGTATCAGAAGGGTAGCCGTGTTAGTCTGGATCTGTAAAAAGCGACAAAGAGTCCTGTGGCACCTTATAGACCAACAGACGTATTGGAGCATAAATGTCTAAATCGTATAGATTCTGGGAGGTGATTTCTGTGTTTTTTTCAGGCATTTCCCCCATTGATTGAAGATTAGGACCATTTTTCCCATAGTGAAGTTGATGTGTATTGCATGTTTTGTGAAAACAGAAAAAAGAACAAACTCATGACAGAAAAATTTAATCCATTACACATGAAGGATAAAGCCTATGGGCCTGGTGTTTCTTTTTGTTTTGTTCTTTTTGGTTGGTTTTGTTATTTGGTGAACACTTGGGTTTCTGGAATGGCAAAGAACCCTTACCATGGGCTTGGGTGCCATGAGGGTTCTCTAAGAGACGAGAAGCATCACCAAGTTAAGGGCTCCAGAGAAACTGGCCAATATTTTCAAACTTTAGGATGCCTGAATTTCAGCCCCTAAACCCACTTTTAAGCAACTAACTAAAAGTGACCTGATTTCCATAGGTGCTGAGCATTCAAAACTCCTAGTGAAATCAACAGGAGCTCTGGGTGCTCAGCTCCTCTTCAAATCGGGCCACTTATAAGTTATTTAGGTGCCTAATTTAAGGCATCTAATTTTCAAAATGTAACCAAAGCCTATTTCATGCCGTTACAGGATGAGTTTTGCTAATAGCAGATATCACTGACTAAAAATCCAACACAAACGGTGAATCAATGGGAATGATGTCACAAAAGAATGACATATCCCCTCTGGCTTGGGTAAGAAATGAAGTAGCTGCCCATTGGTTCTCAGACAACCAATCAGAAAGTATGTTTTCGCTGTCTGCACTGAGGTTATAAAAGGCTGCAGGCTCAGACAGGGTCAGCATACTACTGTGGTGATTTCAAGAGGTGGCTTAGCCAAGCCACACTTTGTCAGGCCAGTCATAATCAGGCCAGACCAGGAAGCAATCAAAGAAGGCAAAATAAGAGAGAGAAAACCAAGTGACCAGAGCCAGGAACAGAAGGAAAGAGAGTCAGGCAAGCCAAGCAAAGAAAGACACAGGCAAGTGGAGCCAAGCAAGGAAACAGCCACTGAAGCCAAGCAAGTCAAGAAAAAAGCTAGGCAGGCCAATTCCGGAGTAAAGACTCAGGTAAACCAAGGAGAGAAAAGAAAATAAAAGAAAGCCAAGAAAGTCAAGCCAAGTGTTGCTGGAACACTGGAAGTCTGCAACATGTCTGAGACTGAGTCTGAGTCTGAGCACTCTGGTGAGACCTCAACCGCAAACGACCCTAAGGCCAAAATCACCCGTTCTTCCCGGGCTGGGCTGCAGTTCCTTGTCAGTCGCATAGACAGATTGCTCCGCAAAGGACAATTTGCAGACCGTATTGGAGCTGGAGCCCCAGTATATATGGCCGCTGTGCTACAATAAGTGACTCATGAGATTGTGGATATTGCTGGGGAAGTCGCTGCACGCAGAAAGAAGCGTCGGATTTCCCCACGGCCATTCACAGCGACTCAGAGCTCAAGAAACTGCTGGGAGGTGTCACCATCTCTCAGGGCGGAATCCTGCACTTAAAGCAGCCTGTGGTTTTACCTTCCAAGAAGAGGAATGGCAGGAGAGCCATCCAGAGAAGGATTGCCCCTGCTCCTGTCCCTGTTAAGTGAGAACAGAGCAAAGGGGAGACTGCCACCCCAGATTTGGTTTAAATGACATTAACTTGCATGAGTATGGTCTAATAAAAGCAGTTAAAATGCCTGGTCTTCTTTTGTGAATTAATTTCCTCTTTTACTATCCTACAATTTTAAGGGATCATTCAGTTGGTCAGGTAGCTGCATGGATAATATGGTATAAAAGCCTAGAAAGATAGAACTCAATCATTTCATTAAGAAATTTACATCAGAAATTGTCTAAATGGTGTCAAGTATCAGAAGGGTAGCCGTGTTAGTCTGGATCTGTAAAAAGCGACAAAGAGTCCTGTGGCACCTTATAGACCAACAGACGTATTGGAGCATAAATGTCTAAATCGTATAGATTCTGGGAGGTGATTTCTGTGTTTTTTTCAGGCATTTCCCCCATTGATTGACGATTAGGACCATTTTTCCCATAGTGAAGTTGATGTGTATTGCATGTTTTGTGAAAACAGAAAAAAGAACAAACTCATGACAGAAAAATTTAATCCATTACACATGAAGGATAAAGCCTATGGGCCTGGTGTTTCTTTTTGTTTTGTTCTTTTTGGTTGGTTTTGTTATTTGGTGAACACTTGGGTTTCTGGAATGGCAAAGAACCCTTACCATGGGCTTGGGTGCCATGAGGGTTCTCTAAGAGACGGGAAGCATCACCAAGTTAAGGGCTCCAGAGAAACTGGCCAATATTTTCAAACTTTAGGATGCCTGAATTTCAGCCCCTAAACCCACTTTTAAGCAACTAACTAAAAGTGACCTGATTTCCATAGGTGCTGAGCATTCAAAACTCCTAGTGAAATCAACAGGAGCTCTGGGTGCTCAGCTCCTCTTCAAATCGGGCCACTTATAAGTTATTTAGGTGCCTAATTTAAGGCATCTAATTTTCAAAATGTAACCAAAGCCTATTTCATGCCGTTACAGGATGAGTTTTGCTAATAGCAGATATCACTGACTAAAAATCCAACACAAACGGTGAATCAATGGGAATGATGTCACAAAAGAATGACATATCCCCTCTGGCTTGGGTAAGAAATGAAGTAGCTGCCCATTGGTCCTCAGACAACCAATCAGAAAGTATGTTTTCTCTGTCTGCACTGAGGTTATAAAAGGCTGCAGGCTCAGACAGGGTCAGCATACTACTGTGGTGATTTCAAGAGGTGGCTTAGCCAAGCCACACTTTGTCAGGCCAGTCATAATCAGGCCAGACCAGGAAGCAATCAAAGAAGGCAAAATAAGAGAGAGAAAACCAAGTGACCAGAGCCAGGAACAGAAGGAAAGAGAGTCAGGCAAGCCAAGCAAAGAAAGACACAGGCAAGTGGAGCCAAGCAAGGAAACAGCCACTGAAGCCAAGCAAGTCAAGAAAAAAGCTAGGCAGGCCAATTCCGGAGTAAAGACTCAGGTAAACCAAGGAGAGAAAAGAAAAGAAAAGAAAGCCAAGAAAGTCAAGCCAAGTGTTGCTGGAACACTGGAAGTCTGCAACATGTCTGAGACTGAGTCTGAGTCTGAGCACTCTGGTGAGACCTCAACCGCAAAAGACCCTAAGGCCAAAATCACCCGTTCTTCCCGGGCTGGGCTGCAGTTCCTTGTCAGTCGCATAGACAGATTGCTCCGCAAAGGACAATTTGCAGACCGTATTGGAGCTGGAGCCCCAGTATATATGGCCGCTGTGCTACAATAAGTGACTCATGAGATTGTGGATATTGCTGGGGAAGTCGCTGCACGCAGAAAGAAGCGTCGGATTTCCCCACGGCCATTCACAGCGACTCAGAGCTCAAGAAACTGCTGGGAGGTGTCACCATCTCTCAGGGCGGAATCCTGCACTTAAAGCAGCCTGTGGTTTTACCTTCCAAGAAGAGGAATGGCAGGAGAGCCATCCAGAGAAGGATTGCCCCTGCTCCTGTCCCTGTTAAGTGAGAACAGAGCAAAGGGGAGACTGCCACCCCAGATTTGGGAGAAATGACATTAACTTGCATCAGTATGGTCTAATAAAAGCAGTTAAAATGCCTGGTCTTCTTTTGTGAATTAATTTCCTCTTTTACTATCCTACAATTTTAAGGGATCATTCAGTTGGTCAGGTAGCTACATGGATAATATGGTATAAAAGCCTAGAAAGATAGAACTCAATCATTTCATTAAGAAATTTACATCAGAAATTGTCTAAATGGTGTCAAGTATCAGAAGGGTAGCCGTGTTAGTCTGGATCTGTAAAAAGCGACAAAGAGTCCTGTGGCACCTTATAGACCAACAGACGTATTGGAGCATAAATGTCTAAATCGTATAGATTCTGGGAGGTGATTTCTGTGTTTTTTTCAGGCATTTCCCCCATTGATTGAAGATTAGGACCATTTTTCCCATAGTGAAGTTGATGTGTATTGCATGTTTTGTGAAAACAGAAAAAAGAACAAACTCATGACAGAAAAATTTAATCCATTACACATGAAGGATAAAGCCTATGGGCCTGGTGTTTCTTTTTGTTTTGTTCTTTTTGGTTGGTTTTGTTATTTGGTGAACACTTGGGTTTCTGGAATGGCAAAGAACCCTTACCATGGGCTTGGGTGCCATGAGGGTTCTCTAAGAGACGGGAAGCATCACCAAGTTAAGGGCTCCAGAGAAACTGGCCAATATTTTCAAACTTTAGGATGCCTGAATTTCAGCCCCTAAACCCACTTTTAAGCAACTAACTAAAAGTGACCTGATTTCCATAGGTGCTGAGCATTCAAAACTCCTAGTGAAATCAACAGGAGCTCTGGGTGCTCAGCTCCTCTTCAAATCGGGCCACTTATAAGTTATTTAGGTGCCTAATTTAAGGCATCTAATTTTCAAAATGTAACCAAAGCCTATTTCATGCCGTTACAGGATGAGTTTTGCTAATAGCAGATATCACTGACTAAAAATCCAACACAAACGGTGAATCAATGGGAATGATGTCACAAAAGAATGACATATCCCCTCTGGCTTGGGTAAGAAATGAAGTAGCTGCCCATTGGTCCTCAGACAACCAATCAGAAAGTATGTTTTCTCTGTCTGCACTGAGGTTATAAAAGGCTGCAGGCTCAGACAGGGTCAGCATACTACTGTGGTGATTTCAAGAGGTGGCTTAGCCAAGCCACACTTTGTCAGGCCAGTCATAATCAGGCCAGACCAGGAAGCAATCAAAGAAGGCAAAATAAGAGAGAGAAAACCAAGTGACCAGAGCCAGGAACAGAAGGAAAGAGAGTCAGGCAAGCCAAGCCAAAGAAAGACACAGGCAAGTGGAGCCAAGCAAGGAAACATCCACTGAAGCCAAGCAAGTCAAGAAAAAAGCTAAGCAGGCCAATTCCTGAGTAAAGACTCTGGTAAACCAAGCAGAGAAAAGAAAAGAAAGCCAAGAAAGTCAAGCCAAGTGTTGCTGGAACACTAGAAGTCTGCAACATGTCTGAGACTGAGTCTGAGTCTGAGCACTCTGGTGAGACCTCAACCGCAAAAGACCCTAAGGCCAAAATCACCCGTTCTTCCCGGGCTGGGCTGCAGTTCCTTGTCAGTCGCATAGACAGATTGCTCCGCAAAGGACAATTTGCAGACCGTATTGGAGCTGGAGCCCCAGTATATATGGCCGCTGTGCTACAATAAGTGACTCATGAGATTGTGGATATTGCTGGGGAAGTCGCTGCACGCAGAAAGAAGCGTCGGATTTCCCCACGGCCATTCACAGCGACTCAGAGCTCAAGAAACTGCTGGGAGGTGTCACCATCTCTCAGGGCGGAATCCTGCACTTAAAGCAGCCTGTGGTTTTACCTTCCAAGAAGAGGAATGGCAGGAGAGCCATCCAGAGAAGGATTGCCCCTGCTCCTGTCCCTGTTAAGTGAGAACAGAGCAAAGGGGAGACTGCCACCCCAGATTTGGGAGAAATGACATTAACTTGCATCAGTATGGTCTAATAAAAGCAGTTAAAATGCCTGGTCTTCTTTTGTGAATTAATTTCCTCTTTTACTATCCTACAATTTTAAGGGATCATTCAGTTGGTCAGGTAGCTGCATGGATAATATGGTATAAAAGCCTAGAAAGATAGAACTCAATCATTTCATTAAGAAATTTACATCAGAAATTGTCTAAATGGTGTCAAGTATCAGAAGGGTAGCCGTGTTAGTCTGGATCTGTAAAAAGCGACAAAGAGTCCTGTGGCACCTTATAGACCAACAGACGTATTGTAGCATAAATGTCCAAATCGTATAGATTCTGGGAGGTGATTTCTGTGTTTTTTTCAGGCATTTCCCCCATTGATTGAAGATTAGGACCATTTTTCCCATAGTGAAGTTGATGTGTATTGCATGTTTTGTGAAAACAGAAAAAAGAACAAACTCATGACAGAAAAATTTAATCCATTACACATGAAGGATAAAGCCTATGGGCCTGGTTTTTCTTTTTGTTTTGTTCTTTTTGGTTGGTTTTGTTATTTGGTGAACACTTGGGTTTCTGGAATGGCAAAGAACCCTTACCATGGGCTTGGGTGCCATGAGGGTTCTCTAAGAGACGGGAAGCATCACCAAGTTAAGGGCTCCAGAGAAACTGGCCAATATTTTCAAACTTTAGGATGCCTGAATTTCAGCCCCTAAACCCACTTTTAAGCAACTAACTAAAAGTGACATGATTTCCATAGGTGCTGAGCATTCAAAACTCCTAGTGAAATCAACAGGAGCTCTGGGTGCTCAGCTCCTCTTCAAATCGGGCCACTTATAAGTTATTTAGGTGCCTAATTTAAGGCATCTAATTTTCAAAATGTAACCAAAGCCTATTTCATGCCGTTACAGGATGAGTTTTGCTAATAGCAGATATCACTGACTAAAAATCCAACACAAACGGTGAATCAATGGGAATGATGTCACAAAAGAATGACATATCCCCTCTGGCTTGGGTAAGAAATGAAGTAGCTGCCCATTGGTCCTCAGACAACCAATCAGAAAGTATGTTTTCTCTGTCTGCACTGAGGTTATAAAAGGCTGCAGGCTCAGACAGGGTCAGCATACTACTGTGGTGATTTCAAGAGGTGGCTTAGCCAAGCCACACTTTGTCAGGCCAGTCATAATCAGGCCAGACCAGGAAGCAATCAAAGAAGGCAAAATAAGAGAGAGAAAACCGAGTGACCAGAGCCAGGAACAGAAGGAAAGAGAGTCAGGCAAGCCAAGCAAAGAAAGACACAGGCAAGTGGAGCCAAGCAAGGAAACATCCACTGAAGCCAAGCAAGTCAAGAAAAAAGCTAGGCAGGCCAATTCCTGAGTA
Organism: Chrysemys picta bellii; assembly: GCF_011386835.1. NCBI lineage: Eukaryota > Metazoa > Chordata > Testudines > Emydidae > Chrysemys > Chrysemys picta. Next base: position 15,700 of record NW_027052956.1, read on the forward strand.
AAGACTCTGGTAAACCAAGCAGAGAAAAGAAAAGAAAGCCAAGAAAGTCAAGCCAAGTGTTGCTGGAACACTAGAAGTCTGCAACATGTCTGAGACTGAGTCTGAGTCTGAGCACTCTGGTGAGACCTCAACCGCAAAAGACCCTAAGGCCAAAATCACCCGTTCTTCCCGGGCTGGGCTGCAGTTCCTTGTCAGTCGCATAGACAGATTGCTCCGCAAAGGACAATTTGCAGACCGTATTGGAGCTGGAGCCCCAGTATATATGGCCGCGGTGCTTCAATAAGTGACTCATGAGATTGTGGATATTGCTGGGGAAGTCGCTGCACGCAGAAAGAAGCGTCGGATTTCCCCACGGCCATTCACAGCGACTCAGAGCTCAAGAAACTGCTGGGAGGTGTCACCATCTCTCAGGGCGGAATCCTGCACTTAAAGCAGCCTGTGGTTTTACCTTCCAAGAAGAGGAATGGCAGGAGAGCCATCCAGAGAAGGATTGCCCCTGCTCCTGTCCCTGTTAATTAAGAACAGAGCAAAGGGGAGACTGCCACCCCAGATTTGGGAGAAATGACCTTAACTTGCATCAGTATGGTCTAATAAAAGCAGTTAAAATGCCTGGTCTTCTTTTGTGAATTAATTTCCTCTTTTACTATCCTACAATTTTAAGGGATCATTCAGTTGGTCAGGTAGCTGCATTGATAATATGGTATAAAAGCCTAGAAAGATAGAACTCAATCATTTCATTAAGAAATTTACATCAGAAATTGTCTAAATGGTGTCAAGTATCAGAAGGGTAGCCGTGTTAGTCTGGATCGGTAAAAAGCGACAAAGAGTCCTGTGGCACCTTATAGACCAACAGACGTATTGTAGCATAAATGTCCAAATCGTATAGATTCTGGGAGGTGATTTCTGTGTTTTTTTCAGGCATTTCCCCCATTGATTGAAGATTAGGACCATTTTTCCCATAGTGAAGTTGATGTGTATTGCATGTTTTGTGAAAACAGAAAAAAGAACAAACTCATGACAGAAAAATTTAATCCATTACACATGAAGGATAAAGCCTATGGGCCTGGTTTTTCTTTTTGTTTTGTTCTTTTTGGTTGGTTTTGTTATTTGGTGAACACTTGGGTTTCTGGAATGGCAAAGAACCCTTACCATGGGCTTGGCTGCCATGAGGGTTCTCTAAGAGACGGGAAGCATCACCAAGTTAAGGGCTCCAGAGAAACTGGCCAATATTTTCAAACTTTAGGATGCCTGAATTTCAGCCCCTAAACCCACTTTTAAGCAACTAACTAAAAGTGACCTGATTTCCATAGGTGCTGAGCATTCAAAACTCCTAGTGAAATCAACAGGAGCTCTGGGTGCTCAGCTCCTCTTCAAATCGGGCCACTTATAAGTTATTTAGGTGCCTAATTTAAGGCATCTAATTTTCAAAATGTAACCAAAGCCTATTTCATGCCGTTACAGGATGAGTTTTGCTAATAGCAGATATCACTGACTAAAAATCCAACACAAACGGTGAATCAATGGGAATGATGTCACAAAAGAATGACATATCCCCTCTGGCTTGGGTAAGAAATGAAGTAGCTGCCCATTGGTCCTCAGACAACCAATCAGAAAGTATGTTTTCTCTGTCTGCACTGAGGTTATAAAAGGCTGCAGGCTCAGACAGGGTCAGCATACTACTGTGGTGATTTCAAGAGGTGGCTTAGCCAAGCCACACTTTGTCAGGCCAGTCATAATCAGGCCAGACCAGGAAGCAATCAAAGAAGGCAAAATAAGAGAGAGAAAACCGAGTGACCAGAGCCAGGAACAGAAGGAAAGAGAGTCAGGCAAGCCAAGCAAAGAAAGACACAGGCAAGTGGAGCCAAGCAAGGAAACATCCACTGAAGCCAAGCAAGTCAAGAAAAAAGCTAGGCAGGCCAATTCCTGAGTAAAGACTCTGGTAAACCAAGCAGAGAAAAGAAAAGAAAGCCAAGAAAGTCAAGCCAAGTGTTGCTGGAACACTAGAAGTCTGCAACATGTCTGAGACTGAGTCTGAGTCTGAGCACTCTGGTGAGACCTCAACCGCAAAAGACCCTAAGGCCAAAATCACCCGTTCTTCCCGGGCTGGGCTGCAGTTCCTTGTCAGTCGCATAGACAGATTGCTCCGCAAAGGACAATTTGCAGACCGTATTGGAGCTGGAGCCCCAGTATATATGGCCGCGGTGCTTCAATAAGTGACTCATGAGATTGTGGATATTGCTGGGGAAGTCGCTGCACGCAGAAAGAAGCGTCGGATTTCCCCACGGCCATTCACAGCGACTCAGAGCTCAAGAAACTGCTGGGAGGTGTCACCATCTCTCAGGGCGGAATCCTGCACTTAAAGCAGCCTGTGGTTTTACCTTCCAAGAAGAGGAATGGCAGGAGAGCCATCCAGAGAAGGATTGCCCCTGCTCCTGTCCCTGTTAAGTGAGAACAGAGCAAAGGGGAGACTGCCACCCCAGATTTGGGAGAAATGACATTAACTTGCATCTGTATGGTCTAATAAAAGCAGTTAAAATGCCTGGTCTTCTTTTGTGAATTAATTTCCTCTTTTACTATCCTACAATTTTAAGGGATCATTCAGTTGGTCAGGTAGCTGCATTGATAATATGGTATAAAAGCCTAGAAAGATAGAACTCAATCATTTCATTAAGAAATTTACATCAGAAATTGTCTAAATGGTGTCAAGTATCAGAAGGGTAGCCGTGTTAGTCTGGATCTGTAAAAAGCGACAAAGAGTCCTGTGGCACCTAATAGACCAACAGATGTATTGGAGCATAAATGTCTAAATCGTATAGATTCTGGGAGGTGATTTCTGTGTTTTTTTCAGGCATTTCTCCCATTGATTGAAGATTAGGACCATTTTTCCCATAGTGAAGTTGATGTGTATTGCATGTTTTGTGAAAACAGAAAAAAGAACAAACTCATTACAGAAAAATTTAATCCATTACACATGAAGGATAAAGCCTATGGGCCTGGTGTTTCTTTTTGTTTTGTTCTTTTTGGTTGGTTTTGTTATTTGGTGAACACTTGGGTTTCTGGAATGGCAAAGAACCCTTACCATGGGCTTGGCTGCCATGAGGGTTCTCTAAGAGACGGGAAGCATCACCAAGTTAAGGGCTCCAGAGAAACTGGCCAATATTTTCAAACTTTAGGATGCCTGAATTTCAGCCCCTAAACCCACTTTTAAGCAACTAACTAAAAGTGACCTGATTTCCATAGGTGCTGAGCATTCAAAACTCCTAGTGAAATCAACAGGAGCTCTGGGTGCTCAGCTCCTCTTCAAATCGGGCCACTTATAAGTTATTTAGGTGCCTAATTTAAGGCATCTAATTTTCAAAATGTAACCAAAGCCTATTTCATGCCGTTACAGGATGAGTTTTGCTAATAGCAGATATCACTGACTAAAAATCCAACACAAACGGTGAATCAATGGGAATGATGTCACAAAAGAATGACATATCCCCTCTGGCTTGGGTAAGAAATGAAGTAGCTGCCCATTGGTTCTCAGACAACCAATCAGAAAGTATGTTTTCGCTGTCTGCACTGAGGTTATAAAAGGCTGCAGGCTCAGACAGGGTCAGCATACTACTGTGGTGATTTCAAGAGGTGGCTTAGCCAAGCCACACTTTGTCAGGCCAGTCATAATCAGGCCAGACCAGGAAGCAATCAAAGAAGGCAAAATAAGAGAGAGAAAACCAAGTGACCAGAGCCAGGAACAGAAGGAAAGAGAGTCAGGCAAGCCAAGCAAAGAAAGACACAGGCAAGTGGAGCCAAGCAAGGAAACATCCACTGAAGCCAAGCAAGTCAAGAAAAAAGCTAGGCAGGCCAATTCCGGAGTAAAGACTCAGGTAAACCAAGCAGAGAAAAGAAAAGAAAGCCAAGAAAGTCAAGCCAAGTGTTGCTGGAACACTAGAAGTCTGCAACATGTCTGAGACTGAGTCTGAGTCTGAGCACTCTGGTGAGACCTCAACCGCAAAAGACCCTAAGGCCAAAATCACCCGTTCTTCCCGGGCTGGGCTGCAGTTCCTTGTCAGTCACATAGACAGATTGCTCCGCAAAGGACAATTTGCAGACCGTATTGGAGCTGGAGCCCCAGTATATATGGCCGCGGTGCTTCAATAAGTGACTCATGAGATTGTGGATATTGCTGGGGAAGTCGCTGCACGCAGAAAGAAGCGTCGGATTTCCCCACGGCCATTCACAGCGACTCAGAGCTCAAGAAACTGCTGGGAGGTGTCACCATCTCTCAGGGCGGAATCCTGCACTTAAAGCAGCCTGTGGTTTTACCTTCCAAGAAGAGGAATGGCAGGAGAGCCATCCAGAGAAGGATTGCCCCTGCTCCTGTCCCTGTTAAGTGAGAACAGAGCAAAGGGGAGACTGCCACCCCAGATTTGGGAGAAATGACATTAACTTGCATCAGTATGGTCTAATAAAAGCAGTTAAAATGCCTGGTCTTCTTTTGTGAATTAATTTCCTCTTTTACTATCCTACAATTTTAAGGGATCATTCAGTTGGTCAGGTAGCTGCATGGATAATATGGTATAAAAGCCTAGAAAGATAGAACTCAATCATTTCATTAAGAAATTTACATCAGAAATTGTCTAAATGGTGTCAAGTATCAGAAGGGTAGCCGTGTTAGTCTGGATCTGTAAAAAGCGACAAACGGTCCTGTGGCACCTTATAGACCAACAGACGTATTGGAGCATAAATGTCTAAATCGTGTAGATTCTGGGAGGTGATTTCTGTGTTTTTTTCAGGCATTTCCCCCATTGTTTGAAGATTAGGACCATTTTTCCCATAGTGAAGTTGATGTGTATTGCATGTTTTGTGAAAACAGAAAAAAGAACAAACTCATGACAGAAAAATTTAATCCATTACACATGAAGGATAAAGCCTATGGGCCTGGTGTTTCTTTTTGTTTTGTTCTTTTTGGTTGGTTTTGTTATTTGGTGAACACTTGGGTTTCTGGAATGGCAAAGAACCCTTACCATGGGCTTGGGTGCCATGAGGGTTCTCTAAGAGACGGGAAGCATCACCAAGTTAAGGGCTCCAGAGAAACTGGCCAATATTTTCAAACTTTAGGATGCCTGAATTTCAGCCCCTAAACCCACTTTTAAGCAACTAACTAAAAGTGACCTGATTTCCATAGGTGCTGAGCATTCAAAACTCCTAGTGAAATCAACAGGAGCTCTGGGTGCTCAGCTCCTCTTCAAATCGGGCCACTTATAAGTTATTTAGGTGCCTAATTTAAGGCATCTAATTTTCAAAATGTAACCAAAGCCTATTTCATGCCGTTACAGGATGAGTTTTGCTAATAGCAGATATCACTGACTAAAAATCCAACACAAACGGTGAATCAATGGGAATGATGTCACAAAAGAATGACATATCCCCTCTGGCTTGGGTAAGAAATGAAGTAGCTGCCCATTGGTTCTCAGACAACCAATCAGAAAGTATGTTTTCGCTGTCTGCACTGAGGTTATAAAAGGCTGCAGGCTCAGACAGGGTCAGCATACTACTGTGGTGATTTCAAGAGGTGGCTTAGCCAAGCCACATTTTGTCAGGCCAGTCATAATCAGGCTAGACCAGGAAGCAATCAAAGAAGGCAAAATAAGAGAGAGAAAACCAAGTGACCAGAGCCAGGAACAGAAGGAAAGAGAGTCAGGCAAGCCAAGCAAAGAAAGACACAGGCAAGTGGAGCCAAGCAAGGAAACATCCACTGAAGCCAAGCAAGTCAAGAAAAAAGCTAGGCAGGCCAATTCCTGAGTAAAGACTCTGGTAAACCAAGCAGAGAAAAGAAAAGAAAGCCAAGAAAGTCAAGCCAAGTGTTGCTGGAACACTAGAAGTCTGCAACATGTCTGAGACTGAGTCTGAGTCTGAGCACTCTGGTGAGACCTCAACCGCAAAAGACCCTAAGGCCAAAATCACCCGTTCTTCCCGGGCTGGGCTGCAGTTCCTTGTCAGTCACATAGACAGATTGCTCCGCAAAGGACAATTTGCAGACCGTATTGGAGCTGGAGCCCCAGTATATATGGCCGCGGTGCTTCAATAAGTGACTCATGAGATTGTGGATATTGCTGGGGAAGTCGCTGCACGCAGAAAGAAGCGTCGGATTTCCCCACGGCCATTCACAGCGACTCAGAGCTCAAGAAACTGCTGGGAGGTGTCACCATCTCTCAGGGCGGAATCCTGCACTTAAAGCAGCCTGTGGTTTTACCTTCCAAGAAGAGGAATGGCAGGAGAGCCATCCAGAGAAGGATTGCCCCTGCTCCTGTCCCTGTTAAGTGAGAACAGAGCAAAGGGGAGACTGCCACCCCAGATTTGGGAGAAATGACATTAACTTGCATCAGTATGGTCTAATAAAAGCAGTTAAAATGCCTGGTCTTCTTTTGTGAATTAATTTCCTCTTTTACTATCCTACAATTTTAAGGGATCATTCAGTTGGTCAGGTAGCTGCATGGATAATATGGTATAAAAGCCTAGAAAGATAGAACTCAATCATTTCATTAAGAAATTTACATCAGAAATTGTCTAAATGGTGTCAAGTATCAGAAGGGTAGCCGTGTTAGTCTGGATCTGTAAAAAGCGACAAAGGGTCCTGTGGCACCTTATAGACCAACAGACGTATTGGAGCATAAGTGTCTAAATCGTATAGATTCTGGGAGGTGATTTCTGTGTTTTTTTCAGGCATTTCCCCCATTGATTGAAGATTAGGACCATTTTTCCCATAGTGAAGTTGATGTGTATTGCATGTTTTGTGAAAACAGAAAAAAGAACAAACTCATGACAGAAAAATTTAATCCATTACACATGAAGGATAAAGCCTATGGGCCTGGTGTTTCTTTTTGTTTTGTTCTTTTTGGTTGGTTTTGTTATTTGGTGAACACTTGGGTTTCTGGAATGGCAAAGAACCCTTACCATGGGCTTGGGTGCCATGAGGGTTCTCTAAGAGACGGGAAGCATCACCAAGTTAAGGGCTCCAGAGAAACTGGCCAATATTTTCAAACTTTAGGATGCCTGAATTTCAGCCCCTAAACCCACTTTTAAGCAACTAACTAAAAGTGACCTGATTTCCATAGGTGCTGAGCATTCAAAACTCCTAGTGAAATCAACAGGAGCTCTGGGTGCTCAGCTCCTCTTCAAATCGGGCCACTTATAAGTTATTTAGGTGCCTAATTTAAGGCATCTAATTTTCAAAATGTAACCAAAGCCTATTTCATGCCGTTACAGGATGAGTTTTGCTAATAGCAGATATCACTGACTAAAAATCCAACACAAACGGTGAATCAATGGGAATGATGTCACAAAAGAATGACATATCCCCTCTGGCTTGGGTAAGAAATGAAGTAGCTGCCCATTGGTTCTCAGACAACCAATCAGAAAGTATGTTTTCGCTGTCTGCACTGAGGTTATAAAAGGCTGCAGGCTCAGACAGGGTCAGCATACTACTGTGGTGATTTCAAGAGGTGGCTTAGCCAAGCCACATTTTGTCAGGCCAGTCATAATCAGGCTAGACCAGGAAGCAATCAAAGAAGGCAAAATAAGAGAGAGAAAACCAAGTGACCAGAGCCAGGAACAGAAGGAAAGAGAGTCAGGCAAGCCAAGCAAAGAAAGACACAGGCAAGTGGAGCCAAGCAAGGAAACATCCACTGAAGCCAAGCAAGTCAAGAAAAAAGCTAGGCAGGCCAATTGCTGAGTAAAGACTCTGGTAAACCAAGCAGAGAAAAGAAAAGAAAGCCAAGAAAGTCAAGCCAAGTGTTGCTGGAACACTAGAAGTCTGCAACATGTCTGAGACTGAGTCTGAGTCTGAGCACTCTGGTGAGACCTCAACCGCAAAAGACCCTAAGGCCAAAATCACCCGTTCTTCCCGGGCTGGGCTGCAGTTCCTTGTCAGTCACATAGACAGATTGCTCCGCAAAGGACAATTTGCAGACCGTATTGGAGCTGGAGCCCCAGTATATATGGCCGCGGTGCTTCAATAAGTGACTCATGAGATTGTGGATATTGCTGGGGAAGTCGCTGCACGCAGAAAGAAGCGTCGGATTTCCCCACGGCCATTCACAGCGACTCAGAGCTCAAGAAACTGCTGGGAGGTGTCACCATCTCTCAGGGCGGAATCCTGCACTTAAAGCAGCCTGTGGTTTTACCTTCCAAGAAGAGGAATGGCAGGAGAGCCATCCAGAGAAGGATTGCCCCTGCTCCTGTCCCTGTTAAGTGAGAACAGAGCAAAGGGGAGACTGCCACCCCAGATTTGGGAGAAATGACATTAACTTGCATCAGTATGGTCTAATAAAAGCAGTTAAAATGCCTGGTCTTCTTTTGTGAATTAATTTCCTCTTTTACTATCCTACAATTTTAAGGGATCATTCAGTTGGTCAGGTAGCTGCATGGATAATATGGTATAAAAGCCTAGAAAGATAGAACTCAATCATTTCATTAAGAAATTTACATCAGAAATTGTCTAAATGGTGTCAAGTATCAGAAGGGTAGCCGTGTTAGTCTGGATCTGTAAAAAGCGACAAAGGGTCCTGTGGCACCTTATAGACCAACAGACGTATTGGAGCATAAGTGTCTAAATCGTATAGATTCTGGGAGGTGATTTCTGTGTTTTTTTCAGGCATTTCCCCCATTGATTGAAGATTAGGACCATTTTTCCCATAGTGAAGTTGATGTGTATTGCATGTTTTGTGAAAACAGAAAAAAGAACAAACTCATGACAGAAAAATTTAATCCATTACACATGAAGGATAAAGCCTATGGGCCTGGTGTTTCTTTTTGTTTTGTTCTTTTTGGTTGGTTTTGTTATTTGGTGAACACCTGGGTTTCTGGAATGGCAAAGAACCCTTACCATGGGCTTGGCTGCCATGAGGGTTCTCTAAGAGACGGGAAGCATCACCAAGTTAAGGGCTCCAGAGAAACTGGCCAATATTTTCAAACTTTAGGATGCCTGAATTTCAGCCCCTAAACCCACTTTTAAGCAACTAACTAAAAGTGACCTGATTTCCATAGGTGCTGAGCATTCAAAACTCCTAGTGAAATCAACAGGAGCTCTGGGTGCTCAGCTCCTCTTCAAATCGGGCCACTTATAAGTTATTTAGGTGCCTAATTTAAGGCATCTAATTTTCAAAATGTAACCAAAGCCTATTTCATGCCGTTACAGGATGAGTTTTGCTAATAGCAGATATCACTGACTAAAAATCCAACACAAACGGTGAATCAATGGGAATGATGTCACAAAAGAATGACATATCCCCTCTGGCTTGGGTAAGAAATGAAGTAGCTGCCCATTGGTTCTCAGACAACCAATCAGAAAGTATGTTTTCTCTGTCTGCACTGAGGTTATAAAAGGCTGCAGGCTCAGACAGGGTCAGCATACTACTGTGGTGATTTCAAGAGGTGGCTTAGCCAAGCCACATTTTGTCAGGCCAGTCATAATCAGGCTAGACCAGGAAGCAATCAAAGAAGGCAAAATAAGAGAGAGAAAACCAAGTGACAAGAGCCAGGAACAGAAGGAAAGAGAGTCAGGCAAGCCAAGCAAAGAAAGACACAGGCAAGTGGAGCCAAGCAAGGAAACATCCACTGAAGCCAAGCAAGTCAAGAAAAAAGCTAGGCAGGCCAATTCCTGAGTAAAGACTCTGGTAAACCAAGCAGAGAAAAGAAAAGAAAGCCAAGAAAGTCAAGCCAAGTGTTGCTGGAACACTAGAAGTCTGCAACATGTCTGAGACTGAGTCTGAGTCTGAGCACTCTGGTGAGACCTCAACCGCAAAAGACCCTAAGGCCAAAATCACCCGTTCTTCCCGGGCTGGGCTGCAGTTCCTTGTCAGTCACATAGACAGATTGCTCCGCAAAGGACAATTTGCAGACCGTATTGGAGCTGGAGCCCCAGTATATATGGCCGCGGTGCTTCAATAAGTGACTCATGAGATTGTGGATATTGCTGGGGAAGTCGCTGCACGCAGAAAGAAGCGTCGGATTTCCCCACGGCCATTCACAGCGACTCAGAGCTCAAGAAACTGCTGGGAGGTGTCACCATCTCTCAGGGCGGAATCCTGCACTTAAAGCAGCCTGTGGTTTTACCTTCCAAGAAGAGGAATGGCAGGAGAGCCATCCAGAGAAGGATTGCCCCTGCTCCTGTCCCTGTTAAGTGAGAACAGAGCAAAGGGGAGACTGCCACCCCAGATTTGGGAGAAATGACATTAACTTGCATCAGTATGGTCTAATAAAAGCAGTTAAAATGCCTGGTCTTCTTTTGTGAATTAATTTCCTCTTTTACTATCCTACAGTTTTAAGGGATCATTCAGTTGGTCAGGTAGCTGCATTGATAATATGGTATAAAAGCCTAGAAAGATAGAACTCAATCATTTCATTAAGAAATTTACATCAGAAATTGCCTAAATGGTGTCAAGTATCAGAAGGGTAGCCGTGTTAGTCTGGATCTGTAAAAAGCGACAAAGGGTCCTGTGGCACCTTATAGACCAACAGACGTATTGGAGCATAAATGTCTAAATCGTGTAGATTCTGGGAGGTGATTTCTGTGTTTTTTTCAGGCATTTTCCCCATTGATTGAAGATTAGGACCATTTTTCCCATAGTGAAGTTGATGTGTATTGCATGTTTTGTGAAAACAGAAAAAAGAACAAACTCATGACAGAAAAATTTAATCCATTACACATGAAGGATAAAGCCTATGGGCCTGGTGTTTCTTTTTGTTTTGTTCTTTTTGGTTGGTTTTGTTATTTGGTGAACACTTGGGTTTCTGGAATGGCAAAGAACCCTTACCATGGGCTTGGGTGCCATGAGGGTTCTCTAAGAGACGGGAAGCATCACCAAGTTAAGGGCTCCAGAGAAACTGGCCAATATTTTCAAACTTTAGGATGCCTGAATTTCAGCCCCTAAACCCACTTTTAAGCAACTAACTAAAAGTGACCTGATTTCCATAGGTGCTGAGCATTCAAAACTCCTAGTGAAATCAACAGGAGCTCTGGGTGCTCAGCTCCTCTTCAAATCGGGCCACTTATAAGTTATTTAGGTGCCTAATTTAAGGCATCTAATTTTCAAAATGTAACCAAAGCCTATTTCATGCCGTTACAGGATGAGTTTTGCTAATAGCAGATATCACTGACTAAAAATCCAACACAAACGGTGAATCAATGGGAATGATGTCACAAAAGAATGACATATCCCCTCTGGCTTGGGTAAGAAATGAAGTAGCTGCCCATTGGTTCTCAGACAACCAATCAGAAAGTATGTTTTCTCTGTCTGCACTGAGGTTATAAAAGGCTGCAGGCTCAGACAGGGTCAGCATACTACTGTGGTGATTTCAAGAGGTGGCTTAGCCAAGCCACATTTTGTCAGGCCAGTCATAATCAGGCTAGACCAGGAAGCAATCAAAGAAGGCAAAATAAGAGAGAGAAAACCAAGTGACCAGAGCCAGGAACAGAAGGAAAGAGAGTCAGGCAAGCCAAGCAAAGAAAGACACAGGCAAGTGGAGCCAAGCAAGGAAACATCCACTGAAGCCAAGCAAGTCAAGAAAAAAGCTAGGCAGGCCAATTGCTGAGTAAAGACTCTGGTAAACCAAGCAGAGAAAAGAAAAGAAAGCCAAGAAAGTCAAGCCAAGTGTTGCTGGAACACTAGAAGTCTGCAACATGTCTGAGACTGAGTCTGAGTCTGAGCACTCTGGTGAGACCTCAACCGCAAAAGACCCTAAGGCCAAAATCACCCGTTCTTCCCGGGCTGGGCTGCAGTTCCTTGTCAGTCACATAGACAGATTGCTCCGCAAAGGACAATTTGCAGACCGTATTGGAGCTGGAGCCCCAGTATATATGGCCGCGGTGCTTCAATAAGTGACTCATGAGATTGTGGATATTGCTGGGGAAGTCGCTGCACGCAGAAAGAAGCGTCGGATTTCCCCACGGCCATTCACAGCGACTCAGAGCTCAAGAAACTGCTGGGAGGTGTCACCATCTCTCAGGGCGGAATCCTGCACTTAAAGCAGCCTGTGGTTTTACCTTCCAAGAAGAGGAATGGCAGGAGAGCCATCCAGAGAAGGATTGCCCCTGCTCCTGTCCCTGTTAAGTGAGAACAGAGCAAAGGGGAGACTGCCACCCCAGATTTGGGAGAAATGACATTAACTTGCATCAGTATGGTCTAATAAAAGCAGTTAAAATGCCTGGTCTTCTTTTGTGAATTAATTTCCTCTTTTACTATCCTACAGTTTTAAGGGATCATTCAGTTGGTCAGGTAGCTGCATTGATAATATGGTATAAAAGCCTAGAAAGATAGAACTCAATCATTTCATTAAGAAATTTACATCAGAAATTGTCTAAATGGTGTCAAGTATCAGAAGGGTAGCCGTGTTAGTCTGGATCTGTAAAAAGCGACAAACGGTCCTGTGGCACCTTATAGACCAACAGACGTATTGGAGCATAAATGTCTAAATCGTGTAGATTCTGGGAGGTGATTTCTGTGTTTTTTTCAGGCATTTCCCCCATTAATTGAAGATTAGGACCATTTTTCCCATAGTGAAGTTGATGTGTATTGCATGTTTTGTGAAAACAGAAAAAAGAACAAACTCATGACAGAAAAATTTAATCCATTACACATGAAGGATAAAGCCTATGGGCCTGGTGTTTCTTTTTGTTTTGTTCTTTTTGGTTGGTTTTGTTATTTGGTGAACACCTGGGTTTCTGGAATGGCAAAGAACCCTTACCATGGGCTTGGCTGCCATGAGGGTTCTCTAAGAGACGGGAAGCATCACCAAGTTAAGGGCTCCAGAGAAACTGGCCAATATTTTCAAACTTTAGGATGCCTGAATTTCAGCCCCTAAACCCACTTTTAAGCAACTAACTAAAAGTGACCTGATTTCCATAGGTGCTGAGCATTCAAAACTCCTAGTGAAATCAACAGGAGCTCTGGGTGCTCAGCTCCTCTTCAAATCGGGCCACTTATAAGTTATTTAGGTGCCTAATTTAAGGCATCTAATTTTCAAAATGTAACCAAAGCCTATTTCATGCCGTTACAGGATGAGTTTTGCTAATAGCAGATATCACTGACTAAAAATCCAACACAAACGGTGAATCAATGGGAATGATGTCACAAAAGAATGACATATCCCCTCTGGCTTGGGTAAGAAATGAAGTAGCTGCCCATTGGTTCTCAGACAACCAATCAGAAAGTATGTTTTCTCTGTCTGCACTGAGGTTATAAAAGGCTGCAGGCTCAGACAGGGTCAGCATACTACTGTGGTGATTTCAAGAGGTGGCTTAGCCAAGCCACATTTTGTCAGGCCAGTCATAATCAGGCTAGACCAGGAAGCAATCAAAGAAGGCAAAATAAGAGAGAGAAAACCAAGTGACAAGAGCCAGGAACAGAAGGAAAGAGAGTCAGGCAAGCCAAGCAAAGAAAGACACAGGCAAGTGGAGCCAAGCAAGGAAACATCCACTGAAGCCAAGCAAGTCAAGAAAAAAGCTAGGCAGGCCAATTGCTGAGTAAAGACTCTGGTAAACCAAGCAGAGAAAAGAAAAGAAAGCCAAGAAAGTCAAGCCAAGTGTTGCTGGAACACTAGAAGTCTGCAACATGTCTGAGACTGAGTCTGAGTCTGAGCACTCTGGTGAGACCTCAACCGCAAAAGACCCTAAGGCCAAAATCACCCGTTCTTCCCGGGCTGGGCTGCAGTTCCTTGTCAGTCACATAGACAGATTGCTCCGCAAAGGACAATTTGCAGACCGTATTGGAGCTGGAGCCCGAGTATATATGGCCGCGGTGCTTCAATAAGTGACTCATGAGATTGTGGATATTGCTGGGGAAGTCGCTGCACGCAGAAAGAAGCGTCGGATTTCCCCACGGCCATTCACAGCGACTCAGAGCTCAAGAAACTGCTGGGAGGTGTCACCATCTCTCAGGGCGGAATCCTGCACTTAAAGCAGCCTGTGGTTTTACCTTCCAAGAAGAGGAATGGCAGGAGAGCCATCCAGAGAAGGATTGCCCCTGCTCCTGTCCCTGTTAAGTGAGAACAGAGCAAAGGGGAGACTGCCACCCCAGATTTGGGAGAAATGACATTAACTTGCATCAGTATGGTCTAATAAAAGCAGTTAAAATGCCTGGTCTTCTTTTGTGAATTAATTTCCTCTTTTACTATCCTACAGTTTTAAGGGATCATTCAGTTGGTCAGGTAGCTGCATTGATAATATGGTATAAAAGCCTAGAAAGATAGAACTCAATCATTTCATTAAGAAATTTACATCAGAAATTGTCTAAATGGTGTCAAGTATCAGAAGGGTAGCCGTGTTAGTCTGGATCTGTAAAAAGCGACAAAGGGTCCTGTGGCACCTTATAGACCAACAGACGTATTGGAGCATAAATGTCTAAATCGTGTAGATTCTGGGAGGTGATTTCTGTGTTTTTTTCAGGCATTTCCCCCATTGATTGAAGATTAGGACCATTTTTCCCATAGTGAAGTTGATGTGTATTGCATGTTTTGTGAAAACAGAAAAAAGAACAAACTCATGACAGAAAAATTTAATCCATTACACATGAAGGATAAAGCCTATGGGCCTGGTGTTTCTTTTTGTTTTGTTCTTTTTGGTTGGTTTTGTTATTTGGTGAACACTTGGGTTTCTGGAATGGCAAAGAACCCTTACCATGGGCTTGGGTGCCATGAGGGTTCTCTAAGAGACGAGAAGCATCACCAAGTTAAGGGCTCCAGAGAAACTGGCCAATATTTTCAAACTTTAGGATGCCTGAATTTCAGCCCCTAAACCCACTTTTAAGCAACTAACTAAAAGTGACCTGATTTCCATAGGTGCTGAGCATTCAAAACTCCTAGTGAAATCAACAGGAGCTGTGGGTGCTCAGCTCCTCTTCAAATCGGGCCACTTATAAGTTATTTAGGTGCCTAATTTAAGGCATCTAATTTTCAAAATGTAACCAAAGCCTATTTCATGCCGTTACAGGATGAGTTTTGCTAATAGCAGATATCACTGACTAAAAATCCAACACAAACGGTGAATCAATGGGAATGATGTCACAAAAGAATGACATATCCCCTCTGGCTTGGGTAAGAAATGAAGTAGCTGCCCATTGGTTCTCAGACAACCAATCAGAAAGTATGTTTTCGCTGTCTGAACTGAGGTTATAAAAGGCTGCAGGCTCAGACAGGGTCAGCATACTACTGTGGTGATTTCAAGAGGTGGCTTAGCCAAGCCACACTTTGTCAGGCCAGTCATAATCAGGCCAGACCAGGAAGCAATCAAAGAAGGCAAAATAAGAGAGAGAAAACCAAGTGACCAGAGCCAGGAACAGAAGGAAAGAGAGTCAGGCAAGCCAAGCAAAGAAAGACACAGGCAAGTGGAGCCAAGCAAGGAAACATCCACTGAAGCCAAGCAAGTCAAGAAAAAAGCTAGGCAGGCCAATTCCGGAGTAAAGACTCAGGTAAACCAAGCAGAGAAAAGAAAAGAAAGCCAAGAAAGTCAAGCCAAGTGTTGCTGGAACACTAGAAGTCTGCAACATGTCTGAGACTGAGTCTGAGTCTGAGCACTCTGGTGAGACCTCAACCGCAAAAGACCCTAAGGCCAAAATCACCCGTTCTTCCCGGGCTGGGCTGCAGTTCTTTGTCAGTCACATAGACAGATTGCTCCGCAAAGGACAATTTGCAGACCGTATTGGAGCTGGAGCCCGAGTATATATGGCCGCGGTGCTTCAATAAGTGACTCATGAGATTGTGGATATTGCTGGGGAAGTCGCTGCACGCAGAAAGAAGCGTCGGATTTCCCCACGGCCATTCACAGCGACTCAGAGCTCAAGAAACTGCTGGGAGGTGTCACCATCTCTCAGGGCGGAATCCTGCACTTAAAGCAGCCTGTGGTTTTACCTTCCAAGAAGAGGAATGGCAGGAGAGCCATCCAGAGAAGAATTGCCCCTGTTCCTGTCCCTGTTAAGTGAGAACAGAGCAAAGGGGAGACTGCCACCCCAGATTTGGGAGAAATGACATTAACTTGCATCAGTATGGTCTAATAAAAGCAGTTAAAATGCCTGGTCTTCTTTTGTGAATTAATTTCCTCTTTTACTATCCTACAATTTTAAGGGATCATTCAGTTGGTCAGGTAGCTGCATTGATAATATGGTATAAAAGCCTAGAAAGATAGAACTCAATCATTTCATTAAGAAATTTACATCAGAAATTGCCTAAATGGTGTCAAGTATCAGAAGGGTAGCCGTGTTAGTCTGGATCTGTAAAAAGCGACAAAGGGTCCTGTGGCACCTTATAGACCAACAGACGTATTGGAGCATAAATGTCTAAATCGTGTAGATTCTGGGAGGTGATTTCTGTGTTTTTTTCAGGCATTTTCCCCATTGATTGAAGATTAGGACCATTTTTCCCATAGTGAAGTTGATGTGTATTGCATGTTTTGTGAAAACAGAAAAAAGAACAAACTCATGACAGAAAAATTTAATCCATTACACATGAAGGATAAAGCCTATGGGCCTGGTGTTTCTTTTTGTTTTGTTCTTTTTGGTTGGTTTTGTTATTTGGTGAACACTTGGGTTTCTGGAATGGCAAAGAACCCTTACCATGGGCTTGGGTGCCATGAGGGTTCTCTAAGAGACGGGAAGCATCACCAAGTTAAGGGCTCCAGAGAAACTGGCCAATATTTTCAAACTTTAGGATGCCTGAATTTCAGCCCCTAAACCCACTTTTAAGCAACTAACTAAAAGTGACCTGATTTCCATAGGTGCTGAGCATTCAAAACTCCTAGTGAAATCAACAGGAGCTCTGGGTGCTCAGCTCCTCTTCAAATCGGGCCACTTATAAGTTATTTAGGTGCCTAATTTAAGGCATCTAATTTTCAAAATGTAACCAAAGCCTATTTCATGCCGTTACAGGATGAGTTTTGCTAATAGCAGATATCACTGACTAAAAATCCAACACAAACGGTGAATCAATGGGAATGATGTCACAAAAGAATGACATATCCCCTCTGGCTTGGGTAAGAAATGAAGTAGCTGCCCATTGGTTCTCAGACAACCAATCAGAAAGTATGTTTTCGCTGTCTGCACTGAGGTTATAAAAGGCTGCAGGCTCAGACAGGGTCAGCATACTACTGTGGTGATTTCAAGAGGTGGCTTAGCCAAGCCACATTTTGTCAGGCCAGTCATAATCAGGCTAGACCAGGAAGCAATCAAAGAAGGCAAAATAAGAGAGAGAAAACCAAGTGACCAGAGCCAGGAACAGAAGGAAAGAGAGTCAGGCAAGCCAAGCAAAGAAAGACACAGGCAAGTGGAGCCAAGCAAGGAAACATCCACTGAAGCCAAGCAAGTCAAGAAAAAAGCTAGGCAGGCCAATTGCTGAGTAAAGACTCTGGTAAACCAAGCAGAGAAAAGAAAAGAAAGCCAAGAAAGTCAAGCCAAGTGTTGCTGGAACACTAGAAGTCTGCAACATGTCTGAGACTGAGTCTGAGTCTGAGCACTCTGGTGAGACCTCAACCGCAAAAGACCCTAAGGCCAAAATCACCCGTTCTTCCCGGGCTGGGCTGCAGTTCCTTGTCAGTCACATAGACAGATTGCTCCGCAAAGGACAATTTGCAGACCGTATTGGAGCTGGAGCCCCAGTATATATGGCCGCGGTGCTTCAATAAGTGACTCATGAGATTGTGGATATTGCTGGGGAAGTCGCTGCACGCAGAAAGAAGCGTCGGATTTCCCCACGGCCATTCACAGCGACTCAGAGCTCAAGAAACTGCTGGGAGGTGTCACCATCTCTCAGGGCGGAATCCTGCACTTAAAGCAGCCTGTGGTTTTACCTTCCAAGAAGAGGAATGGCAGGAGAGCCATCCAGAGAAGAATTGCCCCTGCTCCTGTCCCTGTTAAGTGAGAACAGAGCAAAGGGGAGACTGCCACCCCAGATTTGGGAGAAATGACATTAACTTGCATCAGTATGGTCTAATAAAAGCAGTTAAAATGCCTGGTCTTCTTTTGTGAATTAATTTCCTCTTTTACTATCCTACAGTTTTAAGGGATCATTCAGTTGGTCAGGTAGCTGCATTGATAATATGGTATAAAAGCCTAGAAAGATAGAACTCAATCATTTCATTAAGAAATTTACATCAGAAATTGTCTAAATGGTGTCAAGTATCAGAAGGGTAGCCGTGTTAGTCTGGATCTGTAAAAAGCGACAAAGGGTCCTGTGGCACCTTATAGACCAACAGACGTATTGGAGCACAAAAGTCTAAATCGTGTAGATTCTGGGAGGTGATTTCTGTGTTTTTTTCAGGCATTTCCCCCATTAATTGAAGATTAGGACCATTTTTCCCATAGTGAAGTTGATGTGTATTGCATGTTTTGTGAAAACAGAAAAAAGAAGAAACTCATGACAGAAAAATTTAATCCATTACACATGAAGGATAAAGCCTATGGGCCTGGTGTTTCTTTTTGTTTTGTTCTTTTTGGTTGGTTTTGTTATTTGGTGAACACTTGGGTTTCTGGAATGGCAAAGAACCCTTACCATGGGCTTGGGTGCCATGAGGGTTCTCTAAGAGACGGGAAGCATCACCAAGTTAAGGGCTCCAGAGAAACTGGCCAATATTTTCAAACTTTAGGATGCCTGAATTTCAGCCCCTAAACCCACTTTTAAGCAACTAACTAAAAGTGACCTGATTTCCATAGGTGCTGAGCATTCAAAACTCCTAGTGAAATCAACAGGAGCTCTGGGTGCTCAGCTCCTCTTCAAATCGGGCCACTTATAAGTTATTTAGGTGCCTAATTTAAGGCATCTAATTTTCAAAATGTAACCAAAGCCTATTTCATGCCGTTACAGGATGAGTTTTGCTAATAGCAGATATCACTGACTAAAAATCCAACACAAACGGTGAATCAATGGGAATGATGTCACAAAAGAATGACATATCCCCTCTGGCTTGGGTAAGAAATGAAGTAGCTGCCCATTGGTTCTCAGACAACCAATCAGAAAGTATGTTTTCGCTGTCTGCACTGAGGTTATAAAAGGCTGCAGGCTCAGACAGGGTCAGCATACTACTGTGGTGATTTCAAGAGGTGGCTTAGCCAAGCCACATTTTGTCAGGCCAGTCATAATCAGGCTAGACCAGGAAGCAATCAAAGAAGGCAAAATAAGAGAGAGAAAACCAAGTGACCAGAGCCAGGAACAGAAGGAAAGAGAGTCAGGCAAGCCAAGCAAAGAAAGACACAGGCAAGTGGAGCCAAGCAAGGAAACATCCACTGAAGCCAAGCAAGTCAAGAAAAAAGCTAGGCAGGCCAATTGCTGAGTAAAGACTCTGGTAAACCAAGCAGAGAAAAGAAAAGAAAGCCAAGAAAGTCAAGCCAAGTGTTGCTGGAACACTAGAAGTCTGCAACATGTCTGAGACTGAGTCTGAGTCTGAGCACTCTGGTGAGACCTCAACCGCAAAAGACCCTAAGGCCAAAATCACCCGTTCTTCCCGGGCTGGGCTGCAGTTCCTTGTCAGTCACATAGACAGATTGCTCCGCAAAGGACAATTTGCAGACCGTATTGGAGCTGGAGCCCCAGTATATATGGCCGCGGTGCTTCAATAAGTGACTCATGAGATTGTGGATATTGCTGGGGAAGTCGCTGCACGCAGAAAGAAGCGTCGGATTTCCCCACGGCCATTCACAGCGACTCAGAGCTCAAGAAACTGCTGGGAGGTGTCACCATCTCTCAGGGCGGAATCCTGCACTTAAAGCAGCCTGTGGTTTTACCTTCCAAGAAGAGGAATGGCAGGAGAGCCATCCAGAGAAGAATTGCCCCTGCTCCTGTCCCTGTTAAGTGAGAACAGAGCAAAGGGGAGACTGCCACCCCAGATTTGGGAGAAATGACATTAACTTGCATCAGTATGGTCTAATAAAAGCAGTTAAAATGCCTGGTCTTCTTTTGTGAATTAATTTCCTCTTTTACTATCCTACAGTTTTAAGGGATCATTCAGTTGGTCAGGTAGCTGCATTGATAATATGGTATAAAAGCCTAGAAAGATAGAACTCAATCATTTCATTAAGAAATTTACATCAGAAATTGTCTAAATGGTGTCAAGTATCAGAAGGGTAGCCGTGTTAGTCTGGATCTGTAAAAAGCGACAAAGGGTCCTGTGGCACCTTATAGACCAACAGACGTATTGGAGCACAAAAGTCTAAATCGTGTAGATTCTGGGAGGTGATTTCTGTGTTTTTTTCAGGCATTTCCCCCATTAATTGAAGATTAGGACCATTTTTCCCATAGTGAAGTTGATGTGTATTGCATGTTTTGTGAAAACAGAAAAAAGAAGAAACTCATGACAGAAAAATTTAATCCATTACACATGAAGGATAAAGCCTATGGGCCTGGTGTTTCTTTTTGTTTTGTTCTTTTTGGTTGGTTTTGTTATTTGGTGAACACTTGGGTTTCTGGAATGGCAAAGAACCCTTACCATGGGCTTGGGTGCCATGAGGGTTCTCTAAGAGACGGGAAGCATCACCAAGTTAAGGGCTCCAGAGAAACTGGCCAATATTTTCAAACTTTAGGATGCCTGAATTTCAGCCCCTAAACCCACTTTTAAGCAACTAACTAAAAGTGACCTGATTTCCATAGGTGCTGAGCATTCAAAACTCCTAGTGAAATCAACAGGAGCTCTGGGTGCTCAGCTCCTCTTCAAATCGGGCCACTTATAAGTTATTTAGGTGCCTAATTTAAGGCATCTAATTTTCAAAATGTAACCAAAGCCTATTTCATGCCGTTACAGGATGAGTTTTGCTAATAGCAGATATCACTGACTAAAAATCCAACACAAACGGTGAATCAATGGGAATGATGTCACAAAAGAATGACATATCCCCTCTGGCTTGGGTAAGAAATGAAGTAGCTGCCCATTGGTTCTCAGACAACCAATCAGAAAGTATGTTTTCTCTGTCTGCACTGAGGTTATAAAAGGCTGCAGGCTCAGACAGGGTCAGCATACTACTGTGGTGATTTCAAGAGGTGGCTTAGCCAAGCCACACTTTGTCAGGCCAGTCATAATCAGGCCAGACCAGGAAGCAATCAAAGAAGGCAAAATAAGAGAGAGAAAACCAAGTGACCAGAGCCAGGAACAGAAGGAAAGAGAGTCAGGCAAGCCAAGCAAAGAAAGACACAGGCAAGTGGAGCCAAGCAAGGAAACATCCACTGAAGCCAAGCAAGTCAAGAAAAAAGCTAGGCAGGCCAATTCCGGAGTAAAGACTCAGGTAAACCAAGCAGAGAAAAGAAAAGAAAGCCAAGAAAGTCAAGCCAAGTGTTGCTGGAACACTAGAAGTCTGCAACATGTCTGAGACTGAGTCTGAGTCTGAGCACTCTGGTGAGACCTCAACCGCAAAAGACCCTAAGGCCAAAATCACCCGTTCTTCCCGGGCTGGGCTGCAGTTCCTTGTCAGTCACATAGACAGATTGCTCCGCAAAGGACAATTTGCAGACCGTATTGGAGCTGGAGCCCCAGTATATATGGCCGCGGTGCTTCAATAAGTGACTCATGAGATTGTGGATATTGCTGGGGAAGTCGCTGCACGCAGAAAGAAGCGTCGGATTTCCCCACGGCCATTCACAGCAACTCAGAGCTCAAGAAACTGCTGGGAGGTGTCACCATCTCTCAGGGCGGAATCCTGCACTTAAAGCAGCCTGTGGTTTTACCTTCCAAGAAGAGGAATGGCAGGAGAGCCATCCAGAGAAGAATTGCCCCTGCTCCTGTCCCTGTTAAGTGAGAACAGAGCAAAGGGGAGACTGCCACCCCAGATTTGGGAGAAATGACATTAACTTGCATCAGTATGGTCTAATAAAAGCAGTTAAAATGCCTGGTCTTCTTTTGTGAATTAATTTCCTCTTTTACTATCCTACAGTTTTAAGGGATCATTCAGTTGGTCAGGTAGCTGCATTGATAATATGGTATAAAAGCCTAGAAAGATAGAACTCAATCATTTCATTAAGAAATTTACATCAGAAATTGTCTAAATGGTGTCAAGTATCAGAAGGGTAGCCGTGTTAGTCTGGATCTGTAAAAAGCGACAAAGGGTCCTGTGGCACCTTATAGACCAACAGACGTATTGGAGCACAAAAGTCTAAATCGTGTAGATTCTGGGAGGTGATTTCTGTGTTTTTTTCAGGCATTTCCCCCATTAATTGAAGATTAGGACCATTTTTCCCATAGTGAAGTTGATGTGTATTGCATGTTTTGTGAAAACAGAAAAAAGAAGAAACTCATGACAGAAAAATTTAATCCATTACACATGAAGGATAAAGCCTATGGGCCTGGTGTTTCTTTTTGTTTTGTTCTTTTTGGTTGGTTTTGTTATTTGGTGAACACCTGGGTTTCTGGAATGGCAAAGAACCCTTACCATGGGCTTGGCTGCCATGAGGGTTCTCTAAGAGACGGGAAGCATCACCAAGTTAAGGGCTCCAGAGAAACTGGCCAATATTTTCAAACTTTAGGATGCCTGAATTTCAGCCCCTAAACCCACTTTTAAGCAACTAACTAAAAGTGACCTGATTTCCATAGGTGCTGAGCATTCAAAACTCCTAGTGAAATCAACAGGAGCTCTGGGTGCTCAGCTCCTCTTCAAATCGGGCCACTTATAAGTTATTTAGGTGCCTAATTTAAGGCATCTAATTTTCAAAATGTAACCAAAGCCTATTTCATGCCGTTACAGGATGAGTTTTGCTAATAGCAGATATCACTGACTAAAAATCCAACACAAACGGTGAATCAATGGGAATGATGTCACAAAAGAATGACATATCCCCTCTGGCTTGGGTAAGAAATGAAGTAGCTGCCCATTGGTTCTCAGACAACCAATCAGAAAGTATGTTTTCTCTGTCTGCACTGAGGTTATAAAAGGCTGCAGGCTCAGACAGGGTCAGCATACTACTGTGGTGATTTCAAGAGGTGGCTTAGCCAAGCCACATTTTGTCAGGCCAGTCATAATCAGGCTAGACCAGGAAGCAATCAAAGAAGGCAAAATAAGAGAGAGAAAACCAAGTGACAAGAGCCAGGAACAGAAGGAAAGAGAGTCAGGCAAGCCAAGCA
Organism: Chrysemys picta bellii; assembly: GCF_011386835.1. NCBI lineage: Eukaryota > Metazoa > Chordata > Testudines > Emydidae > Chrysemys > Chrysemys picta. The sequence goes on from NW_027052956.1 coordinate 38,768, forward strand.
AAGAAAGACACAGACAAGTGGAGCCAAGCAAGGAAACATCCACTGAAGCCAAGCAAGTCAAGAAAAAAGCTAGGCAGGCCAATTCCTGAGTAAAGACTCTGGTAAACCAAGCAGAGAAAAGAAAAGAAAGCCAAGAAAGTCAAGCCAAGTGTTGCTGGAACACTAGAAGTCTGCAACATGTCTGAGACTGAGTCTGAGTCTGAGCACTCTGGTGAGACCTCAACCGCAAAAGACCCTAAGGCCAAAATCACCCGTTCTTCCCGGGCTGGGCTGCAGTTCCTTGTCAGTCACATAGACAGATTGCTCCGCAAAGGACAATTTGCAGACCGTATTGGAGCTGGAGCCCCAGTATATATGGCCGCGGTGCTTCAATAAGTGACTCATGAGATTGTGGATATTGCTGGGGAAGTCGCTGCACGCAGAAAGAAGCGTCGGATTTCCCCACGGCCATTCACAGCGACTCAGAGCTCAAGAAACTGCTGGGAGGTGTCACCATCTCTCAGGGCGGAATCCTGCACTTAAAGCAGCCTGTGGTTTTACCTTCCAAGAAGAGGAATGGCAGGAGAGCCATCCAGAGAAGGATTGCCCCTGCTCCTGTCCCTGTTAAGTGAGAACAGAGCAAAGGGGAGACTGCCACCCCAGATTTGGGAGAAATGACATTAACTTGCATCAGTATGGTCTAATAAAAGCAGTTAAAATGCCTGGTCTTCTTTTGTGAATTAATTTCCTCTTTTACTATCCTACAGTTTTAAGGGATCATTCAGTTGGTCAGGTAGCTGCATTGATAATATGGTATAAAAGCCTAGAAAGATAGAACTCAATCATTTCATTAAGAAATTTACATCAGAAATTGTCTAAATGGTGTCAAGTATCAGAAGGGTAGCCGTGTTAGTCTGGATCTGTAAAAAGCGACAAAGGGTCCTGTGGCACCTTATAGACCAACAGACGTATTGGAGCATAAATGTCTAAATCGTGTAGATTCTGGGAGGTGATTTCTGTGTTTTTTTCAGGCATTTTCCCCATTAATTGAAGATTAGGACCATTTTTCCCATAGTGAAGTTGATGTGTATTGCATGTTTTGTGAAAACAGAAAAAAGAACAAACTCATGACAGAAAAATTTAATCCATTACACATGAAGGATAAAGCCTATGGGCCTGGTGTTTCTTTTTGTTTTGTTCTTTTTGGTTGGTTTTGTTATTTGGTGAACACTTGGGTTTCTGGAATGGCAAAGAACCCTTACCATGGGCTTGGCTGCCATGAGGGTTCTCTAAGAGACGGGAAGCATCACCAAGTTAAGGGCTCCAGAGAAACTGGCCAATATTTTCAAAATTTAGGATGCCTGAATTTCAGCCCCTAAACCCACTTTTAAGCAACTAACTAAAAGTGACCTGATTTCCATAGGTGCTGAGCATTCAAAACTCCTAGTGAAATCAACAGGAGCTCTGGGTGCTCAGCTCCTCTTCAAATCGGGCCACTTATAAGTTATTTAGGTGCCTAATTTAAGGCATCTAATTTTCAAAATGTAACCAAAGCCTATTTCATGCCGTTACAGGATGAGTTTTGCTAATAGCAGATATCACTGACTAAAAATCCAACACAAACGGTGAATCAATGGGAATGATGTCACAAAAGAATGACATATCCCCTCTGGCTTGGGTAAGAAATGAAGTAGCTGCCCATTGGTTCTCAGACAACCAATCAGAAAGTATGTTTTCTCTGTCTGCACTGAGGTTATAAAAGGCTGCAGGCTCAGACAGGGTCAGCATACTACTGTGGTGATTTCAAGAGGTGGCTTAGCCAAGCCACACTTTGTCAGGCCAGTCATAATCAGGCCAGACCAGGAAGCAATCAAAGAAGGCAAAATAAGAGAGAGAAAACCAAGTGACCAGAGCCAGGAACAGAAGGAAAGAGAGTCAGGCAAGCCAAGCAAAGAAAGACACAGGCAAGTGGAGCCAAGCAAGGAAACATCCACTGAAGCCAAGCAAGTCAAGAAAAAAGCTAGGCAGGCCAATTCCGGAGTAAAGACTCAGGTAAACCAAGCAGAGAAAAGAAAAGAAAGCCAAGAAAGTCAAGCCAAGTGTTGCTGGAACACTAGAAGTCTGCAACATGTCTGAGACTGAGTCTGAGTCTGAGCACTCTGGTGAGACCTCAACCGCAAAAGACCCTAAGGCCAAAATCACCCGTTCTTCCCGGGCTGGGCTGCAGTTCTTTGTCAGTCACATAGACAGATTGCTCCGCAAAGGACAATTTGCAGACCGTATTGGAGCTGGAGCCCGAGTATATATGGCCGCGGTGCTTCAATAAGTGACTCATGAGATTGTGGATATTGCTGGGGAAGTCGCTGCACGCAGAAAGAAGCGTCGGATTTCCCCACGGCCATTCACAGCGACTCAGAGCTCAAGAAACTGCTGGGAGGTGTCACCATCTCTCAGGGCGGAATCCTGCACTTAAAGCAGCCTGTGGTTTTACCTTCCAAGAAGAGGAATGGCAGGAGAGCCATCCAGAGAAGGATTGCCCCTGCTCCTGTCCCTGTTAAGTGAGAACAGAGCAAAGGGGAGACTGCCACCCCAGATTTGGGAGAAATGACATTAACTTGCATCAGTATGGTCTAATAAAAGCAGTTAAAATGCCTGGTCTTCTTTTGTGAATTAATTTCCTCTTTTACTATCCTACAGTTTTAAGGGATCATTCAGTTGGTCAGGTAGCTGCATTGATAATATGGTATAAAAGCCTAGAAAGATAGAACTCAATCATTTCATTAAGAAATTTACATCAGAAATTGTCTAAATGGTGTCAAGTATCAGAAGGGTAGCCGTGTTAGTCTGGATCTGTAAAAAGCGACAAAGGGTCCTGTGGCACCTTATAGACCAACAGACGTATTGGAGCACAAAAGTCTAAATCGTGTAGATTCTGGGAGGTGATTTCTGTGTTTTTTTCAGGCATTTCCCCCATTAATTGAAGATTAGGACCATTTTTCCCATAGTGAAGTTGATGTGTATTGCATGTTTTGTGAAAACAGAAAAAAGAAGAAACTCATGACAGAAAAATTTAATCCATTACACATGAAGGATAAAGCCTATGGGCCTGGTGTTTCTTTTTGTTTTGTTCTTTTTGGTTGGTTTTGTTATTTGGTGAACACCTGGGTTTCTGGAATGGCAAAGAACCCTTACCATGGGCTTGGCTGCCATGAGGGTTCTCTAAGAGACGGGAAGCATCACCAAGTTAAGGGCTCCAGAGAAACTGGCCAATATTTTCAAACTTTAGGATGCCTGAATTTCAGCCCCTAAACCCACTTTTAAGCAACTAACTAAAAGTGACCTGATTTCCATAGGTGCTGAGCATTCAAAACTCCTAGTGAAATCAACAGGAGCTCTGGGTGCTCAGCTCCTCTTCAAATCGGGCCACTTATAAGTTATTTAGGTGCCTAATTTAAGGCATCTAATTTTCAAAATGTAACCAAAGCCTATTTCATGCCGTTACAGGATGAGTTTTGCTAATAGCAGATATCACTGACTAAAAATCCAACACAAACGGTGAATCAATGGGAATGATGTCACAAAAGAATGACATATCCCCTCTGGCTTGGGTAAGAAATGAAGTAGCTGCCCATTGGTTCTCAGACAACCAATCAGAAAGTATGTTTTCTCTGTCTGCACTGAGGTTATAAAAGGCTGCAGGCTCAGACAGGGTCAGCATACTACTGTGGTGATTTCAAGAGGTGGCTTAGCCAAGCCACATTTTGTCAGGCCAGTCATAATCAGGCTAGACCAGGAAGCAATCAAAGAAGGCAAAATAAGAGAGAGAAAACCAAGTGACAAGAGCCAGGAACAGAAGGAAAGAGAGTCAGGCAAGCCAAGCAAAGAAAGACACAGACAAGTGGAGCCAAGCAAGGAAACATCCACTGAAGCCAAGCAAGTCAAGAAAAAAGCTAGGCAGGCCAATTCCTGAGTAAAGACTCTGGTAAACCAAGCAGAGAAAAGAAAAGAAAGCCAAGAAAGTCAAGCCAAGTGTTGCTGGAACACTAGAAGTCTGCAACATGTCTGAGACTGAGTCTGAGTCTGAGCACTCTGGTGAGACCTCAACCGCAAAAGACCCTAAGGCCAAAATCACCCGTTCTTCCCGGGCTGGGCTGCAGTTCCTTGTCAGTCACATAGACAGATTGCTCCGCAAAGGACAATTTGCAGACCGTATTGGAGCTGGAGCCCCAGTATATATGGCCGCGGTGCTTCAATAAGTGACTCATGAGATTGTGGATATTGCTGGGGAAGTCGCTGCACGCAGAAAGAAGCGTCGGATTTCCCCACGGCCATTCACAGCGACTCAGAGCTCAAGAAACTGCTGGGAGGTGTCACCATCTCTCAGGGCGGAATCCTGCACTTAAAGCAGCCTGTGGTTTTACCTTCCAAGAAGAGGAATGGCAGGAGAGCCATCCAGAGAAGAATTGCCCCTGCTCCTGTCCCTGTTAAGTGAGAACAGAGCAAAGGGGAGACTGCCACCCCAGATTTGGGAGAAATGACATTAACTTGCATCAGTATGGTCTAATAAAAGCAGTTAAAATGCCTGGTCTTCTTTTGTGAATTAATTTCCTCTTTTACTATCCTACAGTTTTAAGGGATCATTCAGTTGGTCAGGTAGCTGCATTGATAATATGGTATAAAAGCCTAGAAAGATAGAACTCAATCATTTCATTAAGAAATTTACATCAGAAATTGTCTAAATGGTGTCAAGTATCAGAAGGGTAGCCGTGTTAGTCTGGATCTGTAAAAAGCGACAAAGGGTCCTGTGGCACCTTATAGACCAACAGACGTATTGGAGCATAAATGTCTAAATCGTGTAGATTCTGGGAGGTGATTTCTGTGTTTTTTTCAGGCATTTCCCCCATTAATTGAAGATTAGGACCATTTTTCCCATAGTGAAGTTGATGTGTATTGCATGTTTTGTGAAAACAGAAAAAAGAACAAACTCATGACAGAAAAATTTAATCCATTACACATGAAGGATAAAGCCTATGGGCCTGGTGTTTCTTTTTGTTTTGTTCTTTTTGGTTGGTTTTGTTATTTGGTGAACACTTGGGTTTCTGGAATGGCAAAGAACCCTTACCATGGGCTTGGCTGCCATGAGGGTTCTCTAAGAGACGGGAAGCATCACCAAGTTAAGGGCTCCAGAGAAACTGGCCAATATTTTCAAACTTTAGGATGCCTGAATTTCAGCCCCTAAACCCACTTTTAAGCAACTAACTAAAAGTGACCTGATTTCCATAGGTGCTGAGCATTCAAAACTCCTAGTGAAATCAACAGGAGCTCTGGGTGCTCAGCTCCTCTTCAAATCGGGCCACTTATAAGTTATTTAGGTGCCTAATTTAAGGCATCTAATTTTCAAAATGTAACCAAAGCCTATTTCATGCCGTTACAGGATGAGTTTTGCTAATAGCAGATATCACTGACTAAAAATCCAACACAAACGGTGAATCAATGGGAATGATGTCACAAAAGAATGACATATCCCCTCTGGCTTGGGTAAGAAATGAAGTAGCTGCCCATTGGTTCTCAGACAACCAATCAGAAAGTATGTTTTCTCTGTCTGCACTGAGGTTATAAAAGGCTGCAGGCTCAGACAGGGTCAGCATACTACTGTGGTGATTTCAAGAGGTGGCTTAGCCAAGCCACACTTTGTCAGGCCAGTCATAATCAGGCCAGACCAGGAAGCAATCAAAGAAGGCAAAATAAGAGAGAGAAAACCAAGTGACCAGAGCCAGGAACAGAAGGAAAGAGAGTCAGGCAAGCCAAGCAAAGAAAGACACAGGCAAGTGGAGCCAAGCAAGGAAACATCCACTGAAGCCAAGCAAGTCAAGAAAAAAGCTAGGCAGGCCAATTCCGGAGTAAAGACTCAGGTAAACCAAGCAGAGAAAAGAAAAGAAAGCCAAGAAAGTCAAGCCAAGTGTTGCTGGAACACTAGAAGTCTGCAACATGTCTGAGACTGAGTCTGAGTCTGAGCACTCTGGTGAGACCTCAACCGCAAAAGACCCTAAGGCCAAAATCACCCGTTCTTCCCGGGCTGGGCTGCAGTTCTTTGTCAGTCACATAGACAGATTGCTCCGCAAAGGACAATTTGCAGACCGTATTGGAGCTGGAGCCCGAGTATATATGGCCGCGGTGCTTCAATAAGTGACTCATGAGATTGTGGATATTGCTGGGGAAGTCGCTGCACGCAGAAAGAAGCGTCGGATTTCCCCACGGCCATTCACAGCGACTCAGAGCTCAAGAAACTGCTGGGAGGTGTCACCATCTCTCAGGGCGGAATCCTGCACTTAAAGCAGCCTGTGGTTTTACCTTCCAAGAAGAGGAATGGCAGGAGAGCCATCCAGAGAAGAATTGCCCCTGTTCCTGTCCCTGTTAAGTGAGAACAGAGCAAAGGGGAGACTGCCACCCCAGATTTGGGAGAAATGACATTAACTTGCATCAGTATGGTCTAATAAAAGCAGTTAAAATGCCTGGTCTTCTTTTGTGAATTAATTTCCTCTTTTACTATCCTACAATTTTAAGGGATCATTCAGTTGGTCAGGTAGCTGCATTGATAATATGGTATAAAAGCCTAGAAAGATAGAACTCAATCATTTCATTAAGAAATTTACATCAGAAATTGCCTAAATGGTGTCAAGTATCAGAAGGGTAGCCGTGTTAGTCTGGATCTGTAAAAAGCGACAAAGGGTCCTGTGGCACCTTATAGACCAACAGACGTATTGGAGCATAAATGTCTAAATCGTGTAGATTCTGGGAGGTGATTTCTGTGTTTTTTTCAGGCATTTCCCCCATTGATTGACGATTAGGACCATTTTTCCCATAGTGAAGTTGATGTGTATTGCATGTTTTGTGAAAACAGAAAAAAGAAGAAACTCATGACAGAAAAATTTAATCCATTACACATGAAGGATAAAGCCTATGGGCCTGGTGTTTCTTTTTGTTTTGTTCTTTTTGGTTGGTTTTGTTATTTGGTGAACACTTGGGTTTCTGGAATGGCAAAGAACCCTTACCATGGGCTTGGGTGCCATGAGGGTTCTCTAAGAGACGGGAAGCATCACCAAGTTAAGGGCTCCAGAGAAACTGGCCAATATTTTCAAACTTTAGGATGCCTGAATTTCAGCCCCTAAACCCACTTTTAAGCAACTAACTAAAAGTGACCTGATTTCCATAGGTGCTGAGCATTCAAAACTCCTAGTGAAATCAACAGGAGCTCTGGGTGCTCAGCTCCTCTTCAAATCGGGCCACTTATAAGTTATTTAGGTGCCTAATTTAAGGCATCTAATTTTCAAAATGTAACCAAAGCCTATTTCATGCCGTTACAGGATGAGTTTTGCTAATAGCAGATATCACTGACTAAAAATCCAACACAAACGGTGAATCAATGGGAATGATGTCACAAAAGAATGACATATCCCCTCTGGCTTGGGTAAGAAATGAAGTAGCTGCCCATTGGTTCTCAGACAACCAATCAGAAAGTATGTTTTCTCTGTCTGCACTGAGGTTATAAAAGGCTGCAGGCTCAGACAGGGTCAGCATACTACTGTGGTGATTTCAAGAGGTGGCTTAGCCAAGCCACACTTTGTCAGGCCAGTCATAATCAGGCCAGACCAGGAAGCAATCAAAGAAGGCAAAATAAGAGAGAGAAAACCAAGTGACCAGAGCCAGGAACAGAAGGAAAGAGAGTCAGGCAAGCCAAGCAAAGAAAGACACAGGCAAGTGGAGCCAAGCAAGGAAACATCCACTGAAGCCAAGCAAGTCAAGAAAAAAGCTAGGCAGGCCAATTCCGGAGTAAAGACTCAGGTAAACCAAGCAGAGAAAAGAAAAGAAAAGAAAGCCAAGAAAGTCAAGCCAAGTGTTGCTGGAACACTAGAAGTCTGCAACATGTCTGAGACTGAGTCTGAGTCTGAGCACTCTGGTGAGACCTCAACCGCAAAAGACCCTAAGGCCAAAATCACCCGTTCTTCCCGGGCTGGGCTGCAGTTCCTTGTCAGTCACATAGACAGATTGCTCCGCAAAGGACAATTTGCAGACCGTATTGGAGCTGGAGCCCGAGTATATATGGCCGCGGTGCTTCAATAAGTGACTCATGAGATTGTGGATATTGCTGGGGAAGTCGCTGCACGCAGAAAGAAGCGTCGGATTTCCCCACGGCCATTCACAGCAACTCAGAGCTCAAGAAACTGCTGGGAGGTGTCACCATCTCTCAGGGCGGAATCCTGCACTTAAAGCAGCCTGTGGTTTTACCTTCCAAGAAGAGGAATGGCAGGAGAGCCATCCAGAGAAGAATTGCCCCTGCTCCTGTCCCTGTTAAGTGAGAACAGAGCAAAGGGGAGACTGCCACCCCAGATTTGGGAGAAATGACATTAACTTGCATCAGTATGGTCTAATAAAAGCAGTTAAAATGCCTGGTCTTCTTTTGTGAATTAATTTCCTCTTTTACTATCCTACAATTTTAAGGGATCATTCAGTTGGTCAGGTAGCTGCATTGATAATATGGTATAAAAGCCTAGAAAGATAGAACTCAATCATTTCATTAAGAAATTTACATCAGAAATTGCCTAAATGGTGTCAAGTATCAGAAGGGTAGCCGTGTTAGTCTGGATCTGTAAAAAGCGACAAAGGGTCCTGTGGCACCTTATAGACCAACAGACGTATTGGAGCATAAATGTCTAAATCGTGTAGATTCTGGGAGGTGATTTCTGTGTTTTTTTCAGGCATTTCCCCCATTGATTGAAGATTAGGACCATTTTTCCCATAGTGAAGTTGATGTGTATTGCATGTTTTGTGAAAACAGAAAAAAGAAGAAACTCATGACAGAAAAATTTAATCCATTACACATGAAGGATAAAGCCTATGGGCCTGGTGTTTCTTTTTGTTTTGTTCTTTTTGGTTGGTTTTGTTATTTGGTGAACACTTGGGTTTCTGGAATGGCAAAGAACCCTTACCATGGGCTTGGGTGCCATGAGGGTTCTCTAAGAGACGGGAAGCATCACCAAGTTAAGGGCTCCAGAGAAACTGGCCAATATTTTCAAACTTTAGGATGCCTGAATTTCAGCCCCTAAACCCACTTTTAAGCAACTAACTAAAAGTGACCTGATTTCCATAGGTGCTGAGCATTCAAAACTCCTAGTGAAATCAACAGGAGCTCTGGGTGCTCAGCTCCTCTTCAAATCGGGCCACTTATAAGTTATTTAGGTGCCTAATTTAAGGCATCTAATTTTCAAAATGTAACCAAAGCCTATTTCATGCCGTTACAGGATGAGTTTTGCTAATAGCAGATATCACTGACTAAAAATCCAACACAAACGGTGAATCAATGGGAATGATGTCACAAAAGAATGACATATCCCCTCTGGCTTGGGTAAGAAATGAAGTAGCTGCCCATTGGTTCTCAGACAACCAATCAGAAAGTATGTTTTCTCTGTCTGCACTGAGGTTATAAAAGGCTGCAGGCTCAGACAGGGTCAGCATACTACTGTGGTGATTTCAAGAGGTGGCTTAGCCAAGCCACACTTTGTCAGGCCAGTCATAATCAGGCCAGACCAGGAAGCAATCAAAGAAGGCAAAATAAGAGAGAGAAAACCAAGTGACCAGAGCCAGGAACAGAAGGAAAGAGAGTCAGGCAAGCCAAGCAAAGAAAGACACAGGCAAGTGGAGCCAAGCAAGGAAACATCCACTGAAGCCAAGCAAGTCAAGAAAAAAGCTAGGCAGGCCAATTCCGGAGTAAAGACTCAGGTAAACCAAGCAGAGAAAAGAAAAGAAAAGAAAGCCAAGAAAGTCAAGCCAAGTGTTGCTGGAACACTAGAAGTCTGCAACATGTCTGAGACTGAGTCTGAGTCTGAGCACTCTGGTGAGACCTCAACCGCAAAAGACCCTAAGGCCAAAATCACCCGTTCTTCCCGGGCTGGGCTGCAGTTCTTTGTCAGTCGCATAGACAGATTGCTCCGCAAAGGACAATTTGCAGACCGTATTGGAGCTGGAGCCCCAGTATATATGGCCGCGGTGCTTCAATAAGTGACTCATGAGATTGTGGATATTGCTGGGGAAGTCGCTGCACGCAGAAAGAAGCGTCGGATTTCCCCACGGCCATTCACAGCGACTCAGAGCTCAAGAAACTGCTGGGAGGTGTCACCATCTCTCAGGGCGGAATCCTGCACTTAAAGCAGCCTGTGGTTTTACCTTCCAAGAAGAGGAATGGCAGGAGAGCCATCCAGAGAAGGATTGCCCCTGCTCCTGTCCCTGTTAAGTGAGAACAGAGCAAAGGGGAGACTGCCACCCCAGATTTGGGAGAAATGACATTAACTTGCATCAGTATGGTCTAATAAAAGCAGTTAAAATGCCTGGTCTTCTTTTGTGAATTAATTTCCTCTTTTACTATCCTACAATTTTAAGGGATCATTCAGTTGGTCAGGTAGCTGCATTGATAATATGGTATAAAAGCCTAGAAAGATAGAACTCAATCATTTCATTAAGAAATTTACATCAGAAATTGCCTAAATGGTGTCAAGTATCAGAAGGGTAGCCGTGTTAGTCTGGATCTGTAAAAAGCGACAAAGGGTCCTGTGGCACCTTATAGACCAACAGACGTATTGGAGCATAAATGTCTAAATCGTGTAGATTCTGGGAGGTGATTTCTGTGTTTTTTTCAGGCATTTCCCCCATTGATTGACGATTAGGACCATTTTTCCCATAGTGAAGTTGATGTGTATTGCATGTTTTGTGAAAACAGAAAAAAGAAGAAACTCATGACAGAAAAATTTAATCCATTACACATGAAGGATAAAGCCTATGGGCCTGGTGTTTCTTTTTGTTTTGTTCTTTTTGGTTGGTTTTGTTATTTGGTGAACACTTGGGTTTCTGGAATGGCAAAGAACCCTTACCATGGGCTTGGGTGCCATGAGGGTTCTCTAAGAGACGGGAAGCATCACCAAGTTAAGGGCTCCAGAGAAACTGGCCAATATTTTCAAACTTTAGGATGCCTGAATTTCAGCCCCTAAACCCACTTTTAAGCAACTAACTAAAAGTGACCTGATTTCCATAGGTGCTGAGCATTCAAAACTCCTAGTGAAATCAACAGGAGCTCTGGGTGCTCAGCTCCTCTTCAAATCGGGCCACTTATAAGTTATTTAGGTGCCTAATTTAAGGCATCTAATTTTCAAAATGTAACCAAAGCCTATTTCATGCCGTTACAGGATGAGTTTTGCTAATAGCAGATATCACTGACTAAAAATCCAACACAAACGGTGAATCAATGGGAATGATGTCACAAAAGAATGACATATCCCCTCTGGCTTGGGTAAGAAATGAAGTAGCTGCCCATTGGTTCTCAGACAACCAATCAGAAAGTATGTTTTCTCTGTCTGCACTGAGGTTATAAAAGGCTGCAGGCTCAGACAGGGTCAGCATACTACTGTGGTGATTTCAAGAGGTGGCTTAGCCAAGCCACACTTTGTCAGGCCAGTCATAATCAGGCCAGACCAGGAAGCAATCAAAGAAGGCAAAATAAGAGAGAGAAAACCAAGTGACCAGAGCCAGGAACAGAAGGAAAGAGAGTCAGGCAAGCCAAGCAAAGAAAGACACAGGCAAGTGGAGCCAAGCAAGGAAACATCCACTGAAGCCAAGCAAGTCAAGAAAAAAGCTAGGCAGGCCAATTCCGGAGTAAAGACTCAGGTAAACCAAGCAGAGAAAAGAAAAGAAAGCCAAGAAAGTCAAGCCAAGTGTTGCTGGAACACTAGAAGTCTGCAACATGTCTGAGACTGAGTCTGAGTCTGAGCACTCTGGTGAGACCTCAACCGCAAAAGACCCTAAGGCCAAAATCACCCGTTCTTCCCGGGCTGGGCTGCAGTTCTTTGTCAGTCACATAGACAGATTGCTCCGCAAAGGACAATTTGCAGACCGTATTGGAGCTGGAGCCCGAGTATATATGGCCGCGGTGCTTCAATAAGTGACTCATGAGATTGTGGATATTGCTGGGGAAGTCGCTGCACGCAGAAAGAAGCGTCGGATTTCCCCACGGCCATTCACAGCGACTCAGAGCTCAAGAAACTGCTGGGAGGTGTCACCATCTCTCAGGGCGGAATCCTGCACTTAAAGCAGCCTGTGGTTTTACCTTCCAAGAAGAGGAATGGCAGGAGAGCCATCCAGAGAAGAATTGCCCCTGTTCCTGTCCCTGTTAAGTGAGAACAGAGCAAAGGGGAGACTGCCACCCCAGATTTGGGAGAAATGACATTAACTTGCATCAGTATGGTCTAATAAAAGCAGTTAAAATGCCTGGTCTTCTTTTGTGAATTAATTTCCTCTTTTACTATCCTACAATTTTAAGGGATCATTCAGTTGGTCAGGTAGCTGCATTGATAATATGGTATAAAAGCCTAGAAAGATAGAACTCAATCATTTCATTAAGAAATTTACATCAGAAATTGCCTAAATGGTGTCAAGTATCAGAAGGGTAGCCGTGTTAGTCTGGATCTGTAAAAAGCGACAAAGGGTCCTGTGGCACCTTATAGACCAACAGACGTATTGGAGCATAAATGTCTAAATCGTGTAGATTCTGGGAGGTGATTTCTGTGTTTTTTTCAGGCATTTCCCCCATTGATTGACGATTAGGACCATTTTTCCCATAGTGAAGTTGATGTGTATTGCATGTTTTGTGAAAACAGAAAAAAGAAGAAACTCATGACAGAAAAATTTAATCCATTACACATGAAGGATAAAGCCTATGGGCCTGGTGTTTCTTTTTGTTTTGTTCTTTTTGGTTGGTTTTGTTATTTGGTGAACACTTGGGTTTCTGGAATGGCAAAGAACCCTTACCATGGGCTTGGGTGCCATGAGGGTTCTCTAAGAGACGGGAAGCATCACCAAGTTAAGGGCTCCAGAGAAACTGGCCAATATTTTCAAACTTTAGGATGCCTGAATTTCAGCCCCTAAACCCACTTTTAAGCAACTAACTAAAAGTGACCTGATTTCCATAGGTGCTGAGCATTCAAAACTCCTAGTGAAATCAACAGGAGCTCTGGGTGCTCAGCTCCTCTTCAAATCGGGCCACTTATAAGTTATTTAGGTGCCTAATTTAAGGCATCTAATTTTCAAAATGTAACCAAAGCCTATTTCATGCCGTTACAGGATGAGTTTTGCTAATAGCAGATATCACTGACTAAAAATCCAACACAAACGGTGAATCAATGGGAATGATGTCACAAAAGAATGACATATCCCCTCTGGCTTGGGTAAGAAATGAAGTAGCTGCCCATTGGTTCTCAGACAACCAATCAGAAAGTATGTTTTCTCTGTCTGCACTGAGGTTATAAAAGGCTGCAGGCTCAGACAGGGTCAGCATACTACTGTGGTGATTTCAAGAGGTGGCTTAGCCAAGCCACACTTTGTCAGGCCAGTCATAATCAGGCCAGACCAGGAAGCAATCAAAGAAGGCAAAATAAGAGAGAGAAAACCAAGTGACCAGAGCCAGGAACAGAAGGAAAGAGAGTCAGGCAAGCCAAGCAAAGAAAGACACAGGCAAGTGGAGCCAAGCAAGGAAACATCCACTGAAGCCAAGCAAGTCAAGAAAAAAGCTAGGCAGGCCAATTCCGGAGTAAAGACTCAGGTAAACCAAGCAGAGAAAAGAAAAGAAAAGAAAGCCAAGAAAGTCAAGCCAAGTGTTGCTGGAACACTAGAAGTCTGCAACATGTCTGAGACTGAGTCTGAGTCTGAGCACTCTGGTGAGACCTCAACCGCAAAAGACCCTAAGGCCAAAATCACCCGTTCTTCCCGGGCTGGGCTGCAGTTCCTTGTCAGTCACATAGACAGATTGCTCCGCAAAGGACAATTTGCAGACCGTATTGGAGCTGGAGCCCGAGTATATATGGCCGCGGTGCTTCAATAAGTGACTCATGAGATTGTGGATATTGCTGGGGAAGTCGCTGCACGCAGAAAGAAGCGTCGGATTTCCCCACGGCCATTCACAGCAACTCAGAGCTCAAGAAACTGCTGGGAGGTGTCACCATCTCTCAGGGCGGAATCCTGCACTTAAAGCAGCCTGTGGTTTTACCTTCCAAGAAGAGGAATGGCAGGAGAGCCATCCAGAGAAGAATTGCCCCTGCTCCTGTCCCTGTTAAGTGAGAACAGAGCAAAGGGGAGACTGCCACCCCAGATTTGGGAGAAATGACATTAACTTGCATCAGTATGGTCTAATAAAAGCAGTTAAAATGCCTGGTCTTCTTTTGTGAATTAATTTCCTCTTTTACTATCCTACAATTTTAAGGGATCATTCAGTTGGTCAGGTAGCTGCATTGATAATATGGTATAAAAGCCTAGAAAGATAGAACTCAATCATTTCATTAAGAAATTTACATCAGAAATTGCCTAAATGGTGTCAAGTATCAGAAGGGTAGCCGTGTTAGTCTGGATCTGTAAAAAGCGACAAAGGGTCCTGTGGCACCTTATAGACCAACAGACGTATTGGAGCATAAATGTCTAAATCGTGTAGATTCTGGGAGGTGATTTCTGTGTTTTTTTCAGGCATTTCCCCCATTGATTGAAGATTAGGACCATTTTTCCCATAGTGAAGTTGATGTGTATTGCATGTTTTGTGAAAACAGAAAAAAGAAGAAACTCATGACAGAAAAATTTAATCCATTACACATGAAGGATAAAGCCTATGGGCCTGGTGTTTCTTTTTGTTTTGTTCTTTTTGGTTGGTTTTGTTATTTGGTGAACACTTGGGTTTCTGGAATGGCAAAGAACCCTTACCATGGGCTTGGGTGCCATGAGGGTTCTCTAAGAGACGGGAAGCATCACCAAGTTAAGGGCTCCAGAGAAACTGGCCAATATTTTCAAACTTTAGGATGCCTGAATTTCAGCCCCTAAACCCACTTTTAAGCAACTAACTAAAAGTGACCTGATTTCCATAGGTGCTGAGCATTCAAAACTCCTAGTGAAATCAACAGGAGCTCTGGGTGCTCAGCTCCTCTTCAAATCGGGCCACTTATAAGTTATTTAGGTGCCTAATTTAAGGCATCTAATTTTCAAAATGTAACCAAAGCCTATTTCATGCCGTTACAGGATGAGTTTTGCTAATAGCAGATATCACTGACTAAAAATCCAACACAAACGGTGAATCAATGGGAATGATGTCACAAAAGAATGACATATCCCCTCTGGCTTGGGTAAGAAATGAAGTAGCTGCCCATTGGTTCTCAGACAACCAATCAGAAAGTATGTTTTCTCTGTCTGCACTGAGGTTATAAAAGGCTGCAGGCTCAGACAGGGTCAGCATACTACTGTGGTGATTTCAAGAGGTGGCTTAGCCAAGCCACACTTTGTCAGGCCAGTCATAATCAGGCCAGACCAGGAAGCAATCAAAGAAGGCAAAATAAGAGAGAGAAAACCAAGTGACCAGAGCCAGGAACAGAAGGAAAGAGAGTCAGGCAAGCCAAGCAAAGAAAGACACAGGCAAGTGGAGCCAAGCAAGGAAACATCCACTGAAGCCAAGCAAGTCAAGAAAAAAGCTAGGCAGGCCAATTCCGGAGTAAAGACTCAGGTAAACCAAGCAGAGAAAAGAAAAGAAAAGAAAGCCAAGAAAGTCAAGCCAAGTGTTGCTGGAACACTAGAAGTCTGCAACATGTCTGAGACTGAGTCTGAGTCTGAGCACTCTGGTGAGACCTCAACCGCAAAAGACCCTAAGGCCAAAATCACCCGTTCTTCCCGGGCTGGGCTGCAGTTCTTTGTCAGTCGCATAGACAGATTGCTCCGCAAAGGACAATTTGCAGACCGTATTGGAGCTGGAGCCCCAGTATATATGGCCGCGGTGCTTCAATAAGTGACTCATGAGATTGTGGATATTGCTGGGGAAGTCGCTGCACGCAGAAAGAAGCGTCGGATTTCCCCACGGCCATTCACAGCGACTCAGAGCTCAAGAAACTGCTGGGAGGTGTCACCATCTCTCAGGGCGGAATCCTGCACTTAAAGCAGCCTGTGGTTTTACCTTCCAAGAAGAGGAATGGCAGGAGAGCCATCCAGAGAAGGATTGCCCCTGCTCCTGTCCCTGTTAAGTGAGAACAGAGCAAAGGGGAGACTGCCACCCCAGATTTGGGAGAAATGACATTAACTTGCATCAGTATGGTCTAATAAAAGCAGTTAAAATGCCTGGTCTTCTTTTGTGAATTAATTTCCTCTTTTACTATCCTACAATTTTAAGGGATCATTCAGTTGGTCAGGTAGCTGCATTGATAATATGGTATAAAAGCCTAGAAAGATAGAACTCAATCATTTCATTAAGAAATTTACATCAGAAATTGCCTAAATGGTGTCAAGTATCAGAAGGGTAGCCGTGTTAGTCTGGATCTGTAAAAAGCGACAAAGGGTCCTGTGGCACCTTATAGACCAACAGACGTATTGGAGCATAAATGTCTAAATCGTGTAGATTCTGGGAGGTGATTTCTGTGTTTTTTTCAGGCATTTCCCCCATTGATTGACGATTAGGACCATTTTTCCCATAGTGAAGTTGATGTGTATTGCATGTTTTGTGAAAACAGAAAAAAGAAGAAACTCATGACAGAAAAATTTAATCCATTACACATGAAGGATAAAGCCTATGGGCCTGGTGTTTCTTTTTGTTTTGTTCTTTTTGGTTGGTTTTGTTATTTGGTGAACACTTGGGTTTCTGGAATGGCAAAGAACCCTTACCATGGGCTTGGGTGCCATGAGGGTTCTCTAAGAGACGGGAAGCATCACCAAGTTAAGGGCTCCAGAGAAACTGGCCAATATTTTCAAACTTTAGGATGCCTGAATTTCAGCCCCTAAACCCACTTTTAAGCAACTAACTAAAAGTGACCTGATTTCCATAGGTGCTGAGCATTCAAAACTCCTAGTGAAATCAACAGGAGCTCTGGGTGCTCAGCTCCTCTTCAAATCGGGCCACTTATAAGTTATTTAGGTGCCTAATTTAAGGCATCTAATTTTCAAAATGTAACCAAAGCCTATTTCATGCCGTTACAGGATGAGTTTTGCTAATAGCAGATATCACTGACTAAAAATCCAACACAAACGGTGAATCAATGGGAATGATGTCACAAAAGAATGACATATCCCCTCTGGCTTGGGTAAGAAATGAAGTAGCTGCCCATTGGTTCTCAGACAACCAATCAGAAAGTATGTTTTCTCTGTCTGCACTGAGGTTATAAAAGGCTGCAGGCTCAGACAGGGTCAGCATACTACTGTGGTGATTTCAAGAGGTGGCTTAGCCAAGCCACACTTTGTCAGGCCAGTCATAATCAGGCCAGACCAGGAAGCAATCAAAGAAGGCAAAATAAGAGAGAGAAAACCAAGTGACCAGAGCCAGGAACAGAAGGAAAGAGAGTCAGGCAAGCCAAGCAAAGAAAGACACAGGCAAGTGGAGCCAAGCAAGGAAACATCCACTGAAGCCAAGCAAGTCAAGAAAAAAGCTAGGCAGGCCAATTCCGGAGTAAAGACTCAGGTAAACCAAGCAGAGAAAAGAAAAGAAAGCCAAGAAAGTCAAGCCAAGTGTTGCTGGAACACTAGAAGTCTGCAACATGTCTGAGACTGAGTCTGAGTCTGAGCACTCTGGTGAGACCTCAACCGCAAAAGACCCTAAGGCCAAAATCACCCGTTCTTCCCGGGCTGGGCTGCAGTTCTTTGTCAGTCACATAGACAGATTGCTCCGCAAAGGACAATTTGCAGACCGTATTGGAGCTGGAGCCCGAGTATATATGGCCGCGGTGCTTCAATAAGTGACTCATGAGATTGTGGATATTGCTGGGGAAGTCGCTGCACGCAGAAAGAAGCGTCGGATTTCCCCACGGCCATTCACAGCGACTCAGAGCTCAAGAAACTGCTGGGAGGTGTCACCATCTCTCAGGGCGGAATCCTGCACTTAAAGCAGCCTGTGGTTTTACCTTCCAAGAAGAGGAATGGCAGGAGAGCCATCCAGAG
The DNA here is from genome assembly GCF_011386835.1 of Chrysemys picta bellii. Lineage (NCBI taxonomy): Eukaryota > Metazoa > Chordata > Testudines > Emydidae > Chrysemys > Chrysemys picta. Next base: position 56,735 of record NW_027052956.1, read on the forward strand.
AAGAATTGCCCCTGTTCCTGTCCCTGTTAAGTGAGAACAGAGCAAAGGGGAGACTGCCACCCCAGATTTGGGAGAAATGACATTAACTTGCATCAGTATGGTCTAATAAAAGCAGTTAAAATGCCTGGTCTTCTTTTGTGAATTAATTTCCTCTTTTACTATCCTACAATTTTAAGGGATCATTCAGTTGGTCAGGTAGCTGCATTGATAATATGGTATAAAAGCCTAGAAAGATAGAACTCAATCATTTCATTAAGAAATTTACATCAGAAATTGCCTAAATGGTGTCAAGTATCAGAAGGGTAGCCGTGTTAGTCTGGATCTGTAAAAAGCGACAAAGGGTCCTGTGGCACCTTATAGACCAACAGACGTATTGGAGCATAAATGTCTAAATCGTGTAGATTCTGGGAGGTGATTTCTGTGTTTTTTTCAGGCATTTCCCCCATTGATTGACGATTAGGACCATTTTTCCCATAGTGAAGTTGATGTGTATTGCATGTTTTGTGAAAACAGAAAAAAGAAGAAACTCATGACAGAAAAATTTAATCCATTACACATGAAGGATAAAGCCTATGGGCCTGGTGTTTCTTTTTGTTTTGTTCTTTTTGGTTGGTTTTGTTATTTGGTGAACACTTGGGTTTCTGGAATGGCAAAGAACCCTTACCATGGGCTTGGGTGCCATGAGGGTTCTCTAAGAGACGGGAAGCATCACCAAGTTAAGGGCTCCAGAGAAACTGGCCAATATTTTCAAACTTTAGGATGCCTGAATTTCAGCCCCTAAACCCACTTTTAAGCAACTAACTAAAAGTGACCTGATTTCCATAGGTGCTGAGCATTCAAAACTCCTAGTGAAATCAACAGGAGCTCTGGGTGCTCAGCTCCTCTTCAAATCGGGCCACTTATAAGTTATTTAGGTGCCTAATTTAAGGCATCTAATTTTCAAAATGTAACCAAAGCCTATTTCATGCCGTTACAGGATGAGTTTTGCTAATAGCAGATATCACTGACTAAAAATCCAACACAAACGGTGAATCAATGGGAATGATGTCACAAAAGAATGACATATCCCCTCTGGCTTGGGTAAGAAATGAAGTAGCTGCCCATTGGTTCTCAGACAACCAATCAGAAAGTATGTTTTCTCTGTCTGCACTGAGGTTATAAAAGGCTGCAGGCTCAGACAGGGTCAGCATACTACTGTGGTGATTTCAAGAGGTGGCTTAGCCAAGCCACACTTTGTCAGGCCAGTCATAATCAGGCCAGACCAGGAAGCAATCAAAGAAGGCAAAATAAGAGAGAGAAAACCAAGTGACCAGAGCCAGGAACAGAAGGAAAGAGAGTCAGGCAAGCCAAGCAAAGAAAGACACAGGCAAGTGGAGCCAAGCAAGGAAACATCCACTGAAGCCAAGCAAGTCAAGAAAAAAGCTAGGCAGGCCAATTCCGGAGTAAAGACTCAGGTAAACCAAGCAGAGAAAAGAAAAGAAAAGAAAGCCAAGAAAGTCAAGCCAAGTGTTGCTGGAACACTAGAAGTCTGCAACATGTCTGAGACTGAGTCTGAGTCTGAGCACTCTGGTGAGACCTCAACCGCAAAAGACCCTAAGGCCAAAATCACCCGTTCTTCCCGGGCTGGGCTGCAGTTCCTTGTCAGTCACATAGACAGATTGCTCCGCAAAGGACAATTTGCAGACCGTATTGGAGCTGGAGCCCGAGTATATATGGCCGCGGTGCTTCAATAAGTGACTCATGAGATTGTGGATATTGCTGGGGAAGTCGCTGCACGCAGAAAGAAGCGTCGGATTTCCCCACGGCCATTCACAGCAACTCAGAGCTCAAGAAACTGCTGGGAGGTGTCACCATCTCTCAGGGCGGAATCCTGCACTTAAAGCAGCCTGTGGTTTTACCTTCCAAGAAGAGGAATGGCAGGAGAGCCATCCAGAGAAGAATTGCCCCTGCTCCTGTCCCTGTTAAGTGAGAACAGAGCAAAGGGGAGACTGCCACCCCAGATTTGGGAGAAATGACATTAACTTGCATCAGTATGGTCTAATAAAAGCAGTTAAAATGCCTGGTCTTCTTTTGTGAATTAATTTCCTCTTTTACTATCCTACAATTTTAAGGGATCATTCAGTTGGTCAGGTAGCTGCATTGATAATATGGTATAAAAGCCTAGAAAGATAGAACTCAATCATTTCATTAAGAAATTTACATCAGAAATTGCCTAAATGGTGTCAAGTATCAGAAGGGTAGCCGTGTTAGTCTGGATCTGTAAAAAGCGACAAAGGGTCCTGTGGCACCTTATAGACCAACAGACGTATTGGAGCATAAATGTCTAAATCGTGTAGATTCTGGGAGGTGATTTCTGTGTTTTTTTCAGGCATTTCCCCCATTGATTGAAGATTAGGACCATTTTTCCCATAGTGAAGTTGATGTGTATTGCATGTTTTGTGAAAACAGAAAAAAGAAGAAACTCATGACAGAAAAATTTAATCCATTACACATGAAGGATAAAGCCTATGGGCCTGGTGTTTCTTTTTGTTTTGTTCTTTTTGGTTGGTTTTGTTATTTGGTGAACACTTGGGTTTCTGGAATGGCAAAGAACCCTTACCATGGGCTTGGGTGCCATGAGGGTTCTCTAAGAGACGGGAAGCATCACCAAGTTAAGGGCTCCAGAGAAACTGGCCAATATTTTCAAACTTTAGGATGCCTGAATTTCAGCCCCTAAACCCACTTTTAAGCAACTAACTAAAAGTGACCTGATTTCCATAGGTGCTGAGCATTCAAAACTCCTAGTGAAATCAACAGGAGCTCTGGGTGCTCAGCTCCTCTTCAAATCGGGCCACTTATAAGTTATTTAGGTGCCTAATTTAAGGCATCTAATTTTCAAAATGTAACCAAAGCCTATTTCATGCCGTTACAGGATGAGTTTTGCTAATAGCAGATATCACTGACTAAAAATCCAACACAAACGGTGAATCAATGGGAATGATGTCACAAAAGAATGACATATCCCCTCTGGCTTGGGTAAGAAATGAAGTAGCTGCCCATTGGTTCTCAGACAACCAATCAGAAAGTATGTTTTCTCTGTCTGCACTGAGGTTATAAAAGGCTGCAGGCTCAGACAGGGTCAGCATACTACTGTGGTGATTTCAAGAGGTGGCTTAGCCAAGCCACACTTTGTCAGGCCAGTCATAATCAGGCCAGACCAGGAAGCAATCAAAGAAGGCAAAATAAGAGAGAGAAAACCAAGTGACCAGAGCCAGGAACAGAAGGAAAGAGAGTCAGGCAAGCCAAGCAAAGAAAGACACAGGCAAGTGGAGCCAAGCAAGGAAACATCCACTGAAGCCAAGCAAGTCAAGAAAAAAGCTAGGCAGGCCAATTCCGGAGTAAAGACTCAGGTAAACCAAGCAGAGAAAAGAAAAGAAAAGAAAGCCAAGAAAGTCAAGCCAAGTGTTGCTGGAACACTAGAAGTCTGCAACATGTCTGAGACTGAGTCTGAGTCTGAGCACTCTGGTGAGACCTCAACCGCAAAAGACCCTAAGGCCAAAATCACCCGTTCTTCCCGGGCTGGGCTGCAGTTCTTTGTCAGTCGCATAGACAGATTGCTCCGCAAAGGACAATTTGCAGACCGTATTGGAGCTGGAGCCCCAGTATATATGGCCGCGGTGCTTCAATAAGTGACTCATGAGATTGTGGATATTGCTGGGGAAGTCGCTGCACGCAGAAAGAAGCGTCGGATTTCCCCACGGCCATTCACAGCGACTCAGAGCTCAAGAAACTGCTGGGAGGTGTCACCATCTCTCAGGGCGGAATCCTGCACTTAAAGCAGCCTGTGGTTTTACCTTCCAAGAAGAGGAATGGCAGGAGAGCCATCCAGAGAAGGATTGCCCCTGCTCCTGTCCCTGTTAAGTGAGAACAGAGCAAAGGGGAGACTGCCACCCCAGATTTGGGAGAAATGACATTAACTTGCATCAGTATGGTCTAATAAAAGCAGTTAAAATGCCTGGTCTTCTTTTGTGAATTAATTTCCTCTTTTACTATCCTACAATTTTAAGGGATCATTCAGTTGGTCAGGTAGCTGCATTGATAATATGGTATAAAAGCCTAGAAAGATAGAACTCAATCATTTCATTAAGAAATTTACATCAGAAATTGTCTAAATGGTGTCAAGTATCAGAAGGGTAGCCGTGTTAGTCTGGATCTGTAAAAAGCGACAAAGAGTCCTGTGGCACCTTATAGACCAACAGACGTATTGGAGCATAAATGTCTAAATCGTGTAGATTCTGGGAGGTGATTTCTGTGTTTTTTTCAGGCATTTTCCCCATTGATTGAAGATTAGGACCATTTTTCCCATAGTGAAGTTGATGTGTATTGCATGTTTTGTGAAAACAGAAAAAAGAACAAACTCATGACAGAAAAATTTAATCCATTACACATGAAGGATAAAGCCTATGGGCCTGGTGTTTCCTTTTGTTTTGTTCTTTTTGGTTGGTTTTGTTATTTGGTGAACACTTGGGTTTCTGGAATGGCAAAGAACCCTTACCATGGGCTTGGGTGCCATGAGGGTTCTCTAAGAGACGGGAAGCATCACCAAGTTAAGGGCTCCAGAGAAACTGGCCAATATTTTCAAACTTTAGGATGCCTGAATTTCAGCCCCTAAACCCACTTTTAAGCAACTAACTAAAAGTGACCTGATTTCCATAGGTGCTGAGCATTCAAAACTCCTAGTGAAATCAACAGGAGCTCTGGGTGCTCAGCTCCTCTTCAAATCGGGCCACTTATAAGTTATTTAGGTGCCTAATTTAAGGCATCTAATTTTCAAAATGTAACCAAAGCCTATTTCATGCCGTTACAGGATGAGTTTTGCTAATAGCAGATATCACTGACTAAAAATCCAACACAAACGGTGAATCAATGGGAATGATGTCACAAAAGAATGACATATCCCCTCTGGCTTGGGTAAGAAATGAAGTAGCTGCCCATTGGTTCTCAGACAACCAATCAGAAAGTATGTTTTCTCTGTCTGCACTGAGGTTATAAAAGGCTGCAGGCTCAGACAGGGTCAGCATACTACTCTGGTGATTTCAAGAGGTGGCTTAGCCAAGCCACACTTTGTCAGGCCAGTCATAATCAGGCCAGACCAGGAAGCAATCAAAGAAGGCAAAATAAGAGAGAGAAAACCAAGTGACCAGAGCCAGGAACAGAAGGAAAGAGAGTCAGGCAAGCCAAGCAAAGAAAGACACAGGCAAGTGGAGCCAAGCAAGGAAACATCCACTGAAGCCAAGCAAGTCAAGAAAAAAGCTAGGCAGGCCAATTCCGGAGTAAAGACTCAGGTAAACCAAGCAGAGAAAAGAAAAGAAAGCCAAGAAAGTCAAGCCAAGTGTTGCTGGAACACTAGAAGTCTGCAACATGTCTGAGACTGAGTCTGAGTCTGAGCACTCTGGTGAGACCTCAACCGCAAAAGACCCTAAGGCCAAAATCACCCGTTCTTCCTGGGCTGGGCTGCAGTTCTTTGTCAGTCGCATAGACAGATTGCTCCGCAAAGGACAATTTGCAGACCGTATTGGAGCTGGAGCCCCAGTATATATGGCCGCGGTGCTTCAATAAGTGACTCATGAGATTGTGGATATTGCTGGGGAAGTCGCTGCACGCAGAAAGAAGCGTCGGATTTCCCCACGGCCATTCACAGCAACTCAGAGCTCAAGAAACTGCTGGGAGGTGTCACCATCTCTCAGGGCGGAATCCTGCACTTAAAGCAGCCTGTGGTTTTACCTTCCAAGAAGAGGAATGGCAGGAGAGCCATCCAGAGAAGGATTGCCCCTGCTCCTGTCCCTGTTAAGTGAGAACAGAGCAAAGGGGAGACTGCCACCCCAGATTTGGGAGAAATGACATTAACTTGCATCAGTATGGTCTAATAAAAGCAGTTAAAATGCCTGGTCTTCTTTTGTGAATTAATTTCCTCTTTTACTATCCTACAATTTTAAGGGATCATTCAGTTGGTCAGGTAGCTGCATTGATAATATGGTATAAAAGCCTAGAAAGATAGAACTCAATCATTTCATTAAGAAATTTACATCAGAAATTGTCTAAATGGTGTCAAGTATCAGAAGGGTAGCCGTGTTAGTCTGGATCTGTAAAAAGCGACAAAGAGTCCTGTGGCACCTTATAGACCAACAGACGTATTGGAGCATAAATGTCTAAATCGTGTAGATTCTGGGAGGTGATTTCTGTGTTTTTTTCAGGCATTTTCCCCATTGATTGAAGATTAGGACCATTTTTCCCATAGTGAAGTTGATGTGTATTGCATGTTTTGTGAAAACAGAAAAAAGAACAAACTCATGACAGAAAAATTTAATCCATTACACATGAAGGATAAAGCCTATGGGCCTGGTGTTTCCTTTTGTTTTGTTCTTTTTGGTTGGTTTTGTTATTTGGTGAACACTTGGGTTTCTGGAATGGCAAAGAACCCTTACCATGGGCTTGGGTGCCATGAGGGTTCTCTAAGAGACAGGAAGCATCACCAAGTTAAGGGCTCCAGAGAAACTGGCCAATATTTTCAAACTTTAGGATGCCTGAATTTCAGCCCCTAAACCCACTTTTAAGCAACTAACTAAAAGTGACCTGATTTCCATAGGTGCTGAGCATTCAAAACTCCTAGTGAAATCAACAGGAGCTCTGGGTGCTCAGCTCCTCTTCAAATCGGGCCACTTATAAGTTATTTAGGTGCCTAATTTAAGGCATCTAATTTTCAAAATGTAACCAAAGCCTATTTCATGCCGTTACAGGATGAGTTTTGCTAATAGCAGATATCACTGACTAAAAATCCAACACAAACGGTGAATCAATGGGAATGATGTCACAAAAGAATGACATATCCCCTCTGGCTTGGGTAAGAAATGAAGTAGCTGCCCATTGGTTCTCAGACAACCAATCAGAAAGTATGTTTTCTCTGTCTGCACTGAGGTTATAAAAGGCTGCAGGCTCAGACAGGGTCAGCATACTACTGTGGTGATTTCAAGAGGTGGCTTAGCCAAGCCACACTTTGTCAGGCCAGTCATAATCAGGCCAGACCAGGAAGCAATCAAAGAAGGCAAAATAAGAGAGAGAAAACCAAGTGACCAGAGCCAGGAACAGAAGGAAAGAGAGTCAGGCAAGCCAAGCAAAGAAAGACACAGGCAAGTGGAGCCAAGCAAGGAAACATCCACTGAAGCCAAGCAAGTCAAGAAAAAAGCTAGGCAGGCCAATTCCGGAGTAAAGACTCAGGTAAACCAAGCAGAGAAAAGAAAAGAAAAGAAAGCCAAGAAAGTCAAGCCAAGTGTTGCTGGAACACTAGAAGTCTGCAACATGTCTGAGACTGAGTCTGAGTCTGAGCACTCTGGTGAGACCTCAACCGCAAAAGACCCTAAGGCCAAAATCACCCGTTCTTCCCGGGCTGGGCTGCAGTTCTTTGTCAGTCGCATAGACAGATTGCTCCGCAAAGGACAATTTGCAGACCGTATTGGAGCTGGAGCCCCAGTATATATGGCCGCGGTGCTTCAATAAGTGACTCATGAGATTGTGGATATTGCTGGGGAAGTCGCTGCACGCAGAAAGAAGCGTCGGATTTCCCCACGGCCATTCACAGCAACTCAGAGCTCAAGAAACTGCTGGGAGGTGTCACCATCTCTCAGGGCGGAATCCTGCACTTAAAGCAGCCTGTGGTTTTACCTTCCAAGAAGAGGAATGGCAGGAGAGCCATCCAGAGAAGGATTGCCCCTGCTCCTGTCCCTGTTAAGTGAGAACAGAGCAAAGGGGAGACTGCCACCCCAGATTTGGGAGAAATGACCTTAACTTGCATCAGTATGGTCTAATAAAAGCAGTTAAAATGCCTGGTCTTCTTTTGTGAATTAATTTCCTCTTTTACTATCCTACAATTTTAAGGGATCATTCAGTTGGTCAGGTAGCTGCATTGATAATATGGTATAAAAGCCTAGAAAGATAGAACTCAATCATTTCATTAAGAAATTTACATCAGAAATTGTCTAAATGGTGTCAAGTATCAGAAGGGTAGCCGTGTTAGTCTGGATCTGTAAAAAGCGACAAAGAGTCCTGTGGCACCTTATAGACCAACAGACGTATTGGAGCATAAATGTCTAAATCGTGTAGATTCTGGGAGGTGATTTCTGTGTTTTTTTCAGGCATTTTCCCCATTGATTGAAGATTAGGACCATTTTTCCCATAGTGAAGTTGATGTGTATTGCATGTTTTGTGAAAACAGAAAAAAGAACAAACTCATGACAGAAAAATTTAATCCATTACACATGAAGGATAAAGCCTATGGGCCTGGTGTTTCCTTTTGTTTTGTTCTTTTTGGTTGGTTTTGTTATTTGGTGAACACTTGGGTTTCTGGAATGGCAAAGAACCCTTACCATGGGCTTGGGTGCCATGAGGGTTCTCTAAGAGACGGGAAGCATCACCAAGTTAAGGGCTCCAGAGAAACTGGCCAATATTTTCAAACTTTAGGATGCCTGAATTTCAGCCCCTAAACCCACTTTTAAGCAACTAACTAAAAGTGACCTGATTTCCATAGGTGCTGAGCATTCAAAACTCCTAGTGAAATCAACAGGAGCTCTGGGTGCTCAGCTCCTCTTCAAATCGGGCCACTTATAAGTTATTTAGGTGCCTAATTTAAGGCATCTAATTTTCAAAATGTAACCAAAGCCTATTTCATGCCGTTACAGGATGAGTTTTGCTAATAGCAGATATCACTGACTAAAAATCCAACACAAACGGTGAATCAATGGGAATGATGTCACAAAAGAATGACATATCCCCTCTGGCTTGGGTAAGAAATGAAGTAGCTGCCCATTGGTTCTCAGACAACCAATCAGAAAGTATGTTTTCTCTGTCTGCACTGAGGTTATAAAAGGCTGCAGGCTCAGACAGGGTCAGCATACTACTGTGGTGATTTCAAGAGGTGGCTTAGCCAAGCCACACTTTGTCAGGCCAGTCATAATCAGGCCAGACCAGGAAGCAATCAAAGAAGGCAAAATAAGAGAGAGAAAACCAAGTGACCAGAGCCAGGAACAGAAGGAAAGAGAGTCAGGCAAGCCAAGCAAAGAAAGACACAGGCAAGTGGAGCCAAGCAAGGAAACATCCACTGAAGCCAAGCAAGTCAAGAAAAAAGCTAGGCAGGCCAATTCCGGAGTAAAGACTCAGGTAAACCAAGCAGAGAAAAGAAAAGAAAAGAAAAGAAAAGAAAGCCAAGAAAGTCAAGCCAAGTGTTGCTGGAACACTAGAAGTCTGCAACATGTCTGAGACTGAGTCTGAGTCTGAGCACTCTGGTGAGACCTCAACCGCAAAAGACCCTAAGGCCAAAATCACCCGTTCTTCCCGGGCTGGGCTGCAGTTCCTTGTCAGTCACATAGACAGATTGCTCCGCAAAGGACAATTTGCAGACCGTATTGGAGCTGGAGCCCCAGTATATATGGCCGCGGTGCTTCAATAAGTGACTCATGAGATTGTGGATATTGCTGGGGAAGTCGCTGCACGCAGAAAGAAGCGTCGGATTTCCCCACGGCCATTCACAGCAACTCAGAGCTCAAGAAACTGCTGGGAGGTGTCACCATCTCTCAGGGCGGAATCCTGCACTTAAAGCAGCCTGTGGTTTTACCTTCCAAGAAGAGGAATGGCAGGAGAGCCATCCAGAGAAGGATTGCCCCTGCTCCTGTCCCTGTTAAGTGAGAACAGAGCAAAGGGGAGACTGCCACCCCAGATTTGGGAGAAATGACATTAACTTGCATCAGTATGGTCTAATAAAAGCAGTTAAAATGCCTGGTCTTCTTTTGTGAATTAATTTCCTCTTTTACTATCCTACAATTTTAAGGGATCATTCAGTTGGTCAGGTAGCTGCATTGATAATATGGTATAAAAGCCTAGAAAGATAGAACTCAATCATTTCATTAAGAAATTTACATCAGAAATTGTCTAAATGGTGTCAAGTATCAGAAGGGTAGCCGTGTTAGTCTGGATCTGTAAAAAGCGACAAAGAGTCCTGTGGCACCTTATAGACCAACAGACGTATTGGAGCATAAATGTCTAAATCGTGTAGATTCTGGGAGGTGATTTCTGTGTTTTTTTCAGGCATTTTCCCCATTGATTGAAGATTAGGACCATTTTTCCCATAGTGAAGTTGATGTGTATTGCATGTTTTGTGAAAACAGAAAAAAGAACAAACTCATGACAGAAAAATTTAATCCATTACACATGAAGGATAAAGCCTATGGGCCTGGTGTTTCCTTTTGTTTTGTTCTTTTTGGTTGGTTTTGTTATTTGGTGAACACTTGGGTTTCTGGAATGGCAAAGAACCCTTACCATGGGCTTGGGTGCCATGAGGGTTCTCTAAGAGACGGGAAGCATCACCAAGTTAAGGGCTCCAGAGAAACTGGCCAATATTTTCAAACTTTAGGATGCCTGAATTTCAGCCCCTAAACCCACTTTTAAGCAACTAACTAAAAGTGACCTGATTTCCATAGGTGCTGAGCATTCAAAACTCCTAGTGAAATCAACAGGAGCTCTGGGTGCTCAGCTCCTCTTCAAATCGGGCCACTTATAAGTTATTTAGGTGCCTAATTTAAGGCATCTAATTTTCAAAATGTAACCAAAGCCTATTTCATGCCGTTACAGGATGAGTTTTGCTAATAGCAGATATCACTGACTAAAAATCCAACACAAACGGTGAATCAATGGGAATGATGTCACAAAAGAATGACATATCCCCTCTGGCTTGGGTAAGAAATGAAGTAGCTGCCCATTGGTTCTCAGACAACCAATCAGAAAGTATGTTTTCTCTGTCTGCACTGAGGTTATAAAAGGCTGCAGGCTCAGACAGGGTCAGCATACTACTGTGGTGATTTCAAGAGGTGGCTTAGCCAAGCCACACTTTGTCAGGCCAGTCATAATCAGGCCAGACCAGGAAGCAATCAAAGAAGGCAAAATAAGAGAGAGAAAACCAAGTGACCAGAGCCAGGAACAGAAGGAAAGAGAGTCAGGCAAGCCAAGCAAAGAAAGACACAGGCAAGTGGAGCCAAGCAAGGAAACATCCACTGAAGCCAAGCAAGTCAAGAAAAAAGCTAGGCAGGCCAATTCCGGAGTAAAGACTCAGGTAAACCAAGCAGAGAAAAGAAAAGAAAGCCAAGAAAGTCAAGCCAAGTGTTGCTGGAACACTAGAAGTCTGCAACATGTCTGAGATTGAGTCTGAGTCTGAGCACTCTGGTGAGACCTCAACCGCAAAAGACCCTAAGGCCAAAATCACCCGTTCTTCCCGGGCTGGGCTGCAGTTCTTTGTCAGTCGCATAGACAGATTGCTCCGCAAAGGACAATTTGCAGACCGTATTGGAGCTGGAGCCCCAGTATATATGGCCGCGGTGCTTCAATAAGTGACTCATGAGATTGTGGATATTGCTGGGGAAGTCGCTGCACGCAGAAAGAAGCGTCGTATTTCCCCAGGACCATTCACAGCGACTCAGAGCTCAAGAAACTGCTGGGAGGTGTCACCATCTCTCAGGGCGGAATCCTGCACTTAAAGCAGCCTGTGGTTTTACCTTCCAAGAAGAGGAATGGCAGGAGAGCCATCCAGAAAAGGATTGCCCCTGCTCCTGTCCCTGTTAAGTGAGAACAGAGCAAAGGGGAGACTGCCACCCCAGATTTGGGAGAAATGACATTAACTTGCATCAGTATGGTCTAATAAAAGCAGTTAAAATGCCTGGTCTTCTTTTGTGAATTAATTTCCTCTTTTACTATCCTACAATTTTAAGGGATCATTCAGTTGGTCAGGTAGCTGCATTGATAATATGGTATAAAAGCCTAGAAAGATAGAACTCAATCATTTCATTAAGAAATTTACATCAGAAATTGTCTAAATGATGTCAAGTATCAGAAGGGTAGCCGTGTTAGTCTGGATCTGTAAAAAGCGACAAAGAGTCCTGTGGCACCTTATAGACCAACAGACGTATTGGAGCATAAATGTCTAAATCGTGTAGATTCTGGGAGGTGATTTCTGTGTTTTTTTCAGGCATTTTCCCCATTGATTGAAGATTAGGACCATTTTTCCCATAGTGAAGTTGATGTGTATTGCATGTTTTGTGAAAACAGAAAAAAGAACAAACTCATGACAGAAAAATTTAATCCATTACACATGAAGGATAAAGCCTATGGGCCTGGTGTTTCTTTTTGTTTTGTTCTTTTTGGTTGGTTTTGTTATTTGGTGAACACTTGGGTTTCTGGAATGGCAAAGAACCCTTACCATGGGCTTGGGTGCCATGAGGGTTCTCTAAGAGACGGGAAGCATCACCAAGTTAAGGGCTCCAGAGAAACTGGCCAATATTTTCAAACTTTAGGATGCCTGAATTTCAGCCCCTAAACCCACTTTTAAGCAACTAACTAAAAGTGACCTGTTTCCATAGGTGCTGAGCATTCAAAACTCCTAGTGAAATCAACAGGAGCTGTGGGTGCTCAGCTCCTCTTCAAATCGGGCCTCTTATAAGTTATTTAGGTGCCTAATTTAAGGCATCTAATTTTCAAAATGTAACCAAAGCCTATTTCATGCCGTTACAGGATGAGTTTTGCTAATAGCAGATATCACTGACTAAAAATCCAACACAAACGGTGAATCAATGGGAATGATGTCACAAAAGAATGACATATCCCCTCTGGCTTGGGTAAGAAATGAAGTAGCTGCCCATTGGTTCTCAGACAACCAATCAGAAAGTATGTTTTCTCTGTCTGCACTGAGGTTATAAAAGGCTGCAGGCTCAGACAGGGTCAGCATACTACTGTGGTGATTTCAAGAGGTGGCTTAGCCAAGCCACACTTTGTCAGGCCAGTCATAATCAGGCCAGACCAGGAAGCAATCAAAGAAGGCAAAATAAGAGAGAGAAAACCAAGTGACCAGAGCCAGGAACAGAAGGAAAGAGAGTCAGGCAAGCCAAGCAAAGAAAGACACAGGCAAGTGGAGCCAAGCAAGGAAACATCCACTGAAGCCAAGCAAGTCAAGAAAAAAGCTAGGCAGGCCAATTCCGGAGTAAAGACTCAGGTAAACCAAGCAGAGAAAAGAAAAGAAAAGAAAGCCAAGAAAGTCAAGCCAAGTGTTGCTGGAACACTAGAAGTCTGCAACATGTCTGAGACTGAGTCTGAGTCTGAGCACTCTGGTGAGACCTCAACCGCAAAAGACCCTAAGGCCAAAATCACCCGTTCTTCCCGGGCTGGGCTGCAGTTCTTTGTCAGTCGCATAGACAGATTGCTCTGCAAAGGACAATTTGCAGACCGTGTTGGAGCTGGAGCCCGAGTATATATGGCCGCGGTGCTTCAATAAGTGACTCATGAGATTGTGGATATTGCTGGGGAAGTCGCTGCACGCAGAAAGAAGCGTCGGATTTCCCCACGGCCATTCACAGCGACTCAGAGCTCAAGAAACTGCTGGGAGGTGTCACCATCTCTCAGGGCGGAATCCTGCACTTAAAGCAGCCTGTGGTTTTACCTTCCAAGAAGAGGAATGGCAGGAGAGCCATCCAGAGAAGAATTACCCCTGTTCCTGTCCCTGTTAAGTGAGAACAGAGCAAAGGGGAGACTGCCACCCCAGATTTGGGAGAAATGACATTAACTTGCATCAGTATGGTCTAATAAAAGCAGTTAAAATGCCTGGTCTTCTTTTGTGAATTAATTTCCTCTTTTACTATCCTACAATTTTAAGGGATCATTCAGTTGGTCAGGTAGCTGCATTGATAATATGGTATAAAAGCCTAGAAAGATAGAACTCAATCATTTCATTAAGAAATTTACATCAGAAATTGCCTAAATGGTGTCAAGTATCAGAAGGGTAGCCGTGTTAGTCTGGATCTGTAAAAAGCGACAAAGGGTCCTGTGGCACCTTATAGACCAACAGACGTATTGGAGCATAAATGTCTAAATCGTGTAGATTCTGGGAGGTGATTTCTGTGTTTTTTTCAGGCATTTCCCCCATTGATTGACGATTAGGACCATTTTTCCCATAGTGAAGTTGATGTGTATTGCATGTTTTGTGAAAACAGAAAAAAGAACAAACTCATGACAGAAAAATTTAATCCATTACACATGAAGGATAAAGCCTATGGGCCTGGTGTTTCTTTTTGTTTTGTTCTTTTTGGTTGGTTTTGTTATTTGGTGAACACTTGGGTTTCTGGAATGGCAAAGAACCCTTACCATGGGCTTGGGTGCCATGAGGGTTCTCTAAGAGACGGGAAGCATCACCAAGTTAAGGGCTCCAGAGAAACTGGCCAATATTTTCAAACTTTAGGATGCCTGAATTTCAGCCCCTAAACCCACTTTTAAGCAACTAACTAAAAGTGACCTGATTTCCATAGGTGCTGAGCATTCAAAACTCCTAGTGAAATCAACAGGAGCTCTGGGTGCTCAGCTCCTCTTCAAATCGGGCCACTTATAAGTTATTTAGGTGCCTAATTTAAGGCATCTAATTTTCAAAATGTAACCAAAGCCTATTTCATGCCGTTACAGGATGAGTTTTGCTAATAGCAGATATCACTGACTAAAAATCCAACACAAACGGTGAATCAATGGGAATGATGTCACAAAAGAATGACATATCCCCTCTGGCTTGGGTAAGAAATGAAGTAGCTGCCCATTGGTTCTCAGACAACCAATCAGAAAGTATGTTTTCTCTGTCTGCACTGAGGTTATAAAAGGCTGCAGGCTCAGACAGGGTCAGCATACTACTGTGGTGATTTCAAGAGGTGGCTTAGCCAAGCCACACTTTGTCAGGCCAGTCATAATCAGGCCAGACCAGGAAGCAATCAAAGAAGGCAAAATAAGAGAGAGAAAACCAAGTGACCAGAGCCAGGAACAGAAGGAAAGAGAGTCAGGCAAGCCAAGCAAAGAAAGACACAGGCAAGTGGAGCCAAGCAAGGAAACATCCACTGAAGCCAAGCAAGTCAAGAAAAAAGCTAGGCAGGCCAATTCCGGAGTAAAGACTCAGGTAAACCAAGCAGAGAAAAGAAAAGAAAGCCAAGAAAGTCAAGCCAAGTGTTGCTGGAACACTAGAAGTCTGCAACATGTCTGAGACTGAGTCTGAGTCTGAGCACTCTGGTGAGACCTCAACCGCAAAAGACCCTAAGGCCAAAATCACCCGTTCTTCCCGGGCTGGGCTGCAGTTCTTTGTCAGTCGCATAGACAGATTGCTCCGCAAAGGACAATTTGCAGACCGTATTGGAGCTGGAGCCCCAGTATATATGGCCGCGGTGCTTCAATAAGTGACTCATGAGATTGTGGATATTGCTGGGGAAGTCGCTGCACGCAGAAAGAAGCGTCGGATTTCCCCACGGCCATTCACAGCGACTCAGAGCTCAAGAAACTGCTGGGAGGTGTCACCATCTCTCAGGGCGGAATCCTGCACTTAAAGCAGCCTGTGGTTTTACCTTCCAAGAAGAGGAATGGCAGGAGAGCCATCCAGAGAAGGATTGCCCCTGCTCCTGTCCCTGTTAAGTGAGAACAGAGCAAAGGGGAGACTGCCACCCCAGATTTGGGAGAAATGACATTAACTTGCATCAGTATGGTCTAATAAAAGCAGTTAAAATGCCTGGTCTTCTTTTGTGAATTAATTTCCTCTTTTACTATCCTACAATTTTAAGGGATCATTCAGTTGGTCAGGTAGCTGCATTGATAATATGGTATAAAAGCCTAGAAAGATAGAACTCAATCATTTCATTAAGAAATTTACATCAGAAATTGTCTAAATGGTGTCAAGTATCAGAAGGGTAGCCGTGTTAGTCTGGATCTGTAAAAAGCGACAAAGAGTCCTGTGGCACCTTATAGACCAACAGACGTATTGGAGCATAAATGTCTAAATCGTGTAGATTCTGGGAGGTGATTTCTGTGTTTTTTTCAGGCATTTTCCCCATTGATTGAAGATTAGGACCATTTTTCCCATAGTGAAGTTGATGTGTATTGCATGTTTTGTGAAAACAGAAAAAAGAACAAACTCATGACAGAAAAATTTAATCCATTACACATGAAGGATAAAGCCTATGGGCCTGGTGTTTCCTTTTGTTTTGTTCTTTTTGGTTGGTTTTGTTATTTGGTGAACACTTGGGTTTCTGGAATGGCAAAGAACCCTTACCATGGGCTTGGGTGCCATGAGGGTTCTCTAAGAGACGGGAAGCATCACCAAGTTAAGGGCTCCAGAGAAACTGGCCAATATTTTCAAACTTTAGGATGCCTGAATTTCAGCCCCTAAACCCACTTTTAAGCAACTAACTAAAAGTGACCTGATTTCCATAGGTGCTGAGCATTCAAAACTCCTAGTGAAATCAACAGGAGCTCTGGGTGCTCAGCTCCTCTTCAAATCGGGCCACTTATAAGTTATTTAGGTGCCTAATTTAAGGCATCTAATTTTCAAAATGTAACCAAAGCCTATTTCATGCCGTTACAGGATGAGTTTTGCTAATAGCAGATATCACTGACTAAAAATCCAACACAAACGGTGAATCAATGGGAATGATGTCACAAAAGAATGACATATCCCCTCTGGCTTGGGTAAGAAATGAAGTAGCTGCCCATTGGTTCTCAGACAACCAATCAGAAAGTATGTTTTCTCTGTCTGCACTGAGGTTATAAAAGGCTGCAGGCTCAGACAGGGTCAGCATACTACTGTGGTGATTTCAAGAGGTGGCTTAGCCAAGCCACACTTTGTCAGGCCAGTCATAATCAGGCCAGACCAGGAAGCAATCAAAGAAGGCAAAATAAGAGAGAGAAAACCAAGTGACCAGAGCCAGGAACAGAAGGAAAGAGAGTCAGGCAAGCCAAGCAAAGAAAGACACAGGCAAGTGGAGCCAAGCAAGGAAACATCCACTGAAGCCAAGCAAGTCAAGAAAAAAGCTAGGCAGGCCAATTCCGGAGTAAAGACTCAGGTAAACCAAACAGAGAAAAGAAAAGAAAAGAAAAGAAAAGAAAAGAAAAGAAAAGAAAAGAAAAGAAAGTCAAGCCAAGTGTTGCTGGAACACTAGAAGTCTGCAACATGTCTGAGACTGAGTCTGAGTCTGAGCACTCTGGTGAGACCTCAACCGCAAAAGACCCTAAGGCCAAAATCACCCGTTCTTCCCGGGCTGGGCTGCAGTTCTTTGTCAGTCGCATAGACAGATTGCTCCGCAAAGGACAATTTGCAGACCGTATTGGAGCTGGAGCCCCAGTATATATGGCCGCGGTGCTTCAATAAGTGACTCATGAGATTGTGGATATTGCTGGGGAAGTCGCTGCACGCAGAAAGAAGCGTCGGATTTCCCCACGGCCATTCACAGCAACTCAGAGCTCAAGAAACTGCTGGGAGGTGTCACCATCTCTCAGGGCGGAATCCTGCACTTAAAGCAGCCTGTGGTTTTACCTTCCAAGAAGAGGAATGGCAGGAGAGCCATCCAGAGAAGGATTGCCCCTGCTCCTGTCCCTGTTAATTAAGAACAGAGCAAAGGGGAGACTGCCACCCCAGATTTGGGAGAAATGACCTTAACTTGCATCAGTATGGTCTAATAAAAGCAGTTAAAATGCCTGGTCTTCTTTTGTGAATTAATTTCCTCTTTTACTATCCTACAATTTTAAGGGATCATTCAGTTGGTCAGGTAGCTGCATTGATAATATGGTATAAAAGCCTAGAAAGATAGAACTCAATCATTTCATTAAGAAATTTACATCAGAAATTGTCTAAATGATGTCAAGTATCAGAAGGGTAGCCGTGTTAGTCTGGATCTGTAAAAAGCGACAAAGGGTCCTGTGGCACCTTATAGACCAACAGACGTATTGGAGCATAAATGTCTAAATCGTGTAGATTCTGGGAGGTGATTTCTGTGTTTTTTTCAGGCATTTCCCCCATTGATTGAAGATTAGGACCATTTTTCCCATAGTGAAGTTGATGTGTATTGCATGTTTTGTGAAAACAGAAAAAAGAACAAACTCATGACAGAAAAATTTAATCCATTACACATGAAGGATAAAGCCTATGGGCCTGGTGTTTCTTTTTGTTTTGTTCTTTTTGGTTGGTTTTGTTATTTGGTGAACACTTGGGTTTCTGGAATGGCAAAGAACCCTTACCATGGGCTTGGGTGCCATGAGGGTTCTCTAAGAGACGGGAAGCATCACCAAGTTAAGGGCTCCAGAGAAACTGGCCAATATTTTCAAACTTTAGGATGCCTGAATTTCAGCCCCTAAACCCACTTTTAAGCAACTAACTAAAAGTGACCTGATTTCCATAGGTGCTGAGCATTCAAAACTCCTAGTGAAATCAACAGGAGCTCTGGGTGCTCAGCTCCTCTTCAAATCGGGCCACTTATAAGTTATTTAGGTGCCTAATTTAAGGCATCTAATTTTCAAAATGTAACCAAAGCCTATTTCATGCCGTTACAGGATGAGTTTTGCTAATAGCAGATATCACTGACTAAAAATCCAACACAAACGGTGAATCAATGGGAATGATGTCACAAAAGAATGACATATCCCCTCTGGCTTGGGTAAGAAATGAAGTAGCTGCCCATTGGTTCTCAGACAACCAATCAGAAAGTATGTTTTCTCTGTCTGCACTGAGGTTATAAAAGGCTGCAGGCTCAGACAGGGTCAGCATACTACTGTGGTGATTTCAAGAGGTGGCTTAGCCAAGCCACACTTTGTCAGGCCAGTCATAATCAGGCCAGACCAGGAAGCAATCAAAGAAGGCAAAATAAGAGAGAGAAAACCAAGTGACCAGAGCCAGGAACAGAAGGAAAGAGAGTCAGGCAAGCCAAGCAAAGAAAGACACAGGCAAGTGGAGCCAAGCAAGGAAACATCCACTGAAGCCAAGCAAGTCAAGAAAAAAGCTAGGCAGGCCAATTCCGGAGTAAAGACTCAGGTAAACCAAACAGAGAAAAGAAAAGAAAAGAAAAGAAAAGAAAAGAAAAGAAAAGAAAAGAAAAGAAAAGAAAAGAAAAGAAAGTCAAGCCAAGTGTTGCTGGAACACTAGAAGTCTGCAACATGTCTGAGATTGAGTCTGAGTCTGAGCACTCTGGTGAGACCTCAACCGCAAAAGACCCTAAGGCCAAAATCACCCGTTCTTCCCGGGCTGGGCTGCAGTTCTTTGTCAGTCGCATAGACAGATTGCTCCGCAAAGGACAATTTGCAGACCGTATTGGAGCTGGAGCCCCAGTATATATGGCCGCGGTGCTTCAATAAGTGACTCATGAGATTGTGGATATTGCTGGGGAAGTCGCTGCACGCAGAAAGAAGCGTCGGATTTCCCCACGGCCATTCACAGCGACTCAGAGCTCAAGAAACTGCTGGGAGGTGTCACCATCTCTCAGGGCGGAATCCTGCACTTAAAGCAGCCTGTGGTTTTACCTTCCAAGAAGAGGAATGGCAGGAGAGCCATCCAGAGAAGGATTG
This sequence comes from Chrysemys picta bellii, assembly GCF_011386835.1. Classification (NCBI taxonomy): domain Eukaryota; kingdom Metazoa; phylum Chordata; order Testudines; family Emydidae; genus Chrysemys; species Chrysemys picta. The sequence continues at coordinate 76,154 of NW_027052956.1, forward strand.
CCCCTGCTCCTGTCCCTGTTAATTAGGAACAGAGCAAAGGGGAGACTGCCACCCCAGATTTGGGAGAAATGACATTAACTTGCATCAGTATGGTCTAATAAAAGCAGTTAAAATGCCTGGTCTTCTTTTGTGAATTAATTTCCTCTTTTACTATCCTACAATTTTAAGGGATCATTCAGTTGGTCAGGTAGCTGCATTGATAATATGGTATAAAAGCCTAGAAAGATAGAACTCAATCATTTCATTAAGAAATTTACATCAGAAATTGTCTAAATGATATCAAGTATCAGAAGGGTAGCCGTGTTAGTCTGGATCTGTAAAAAGCGACAAAGGGTCCTGTGGCACCTTATAGACCAACAGACGTATTGGAGCATAAATGTCTAAATCGTGTAGATTCTGGGAGGTGATTTCTGTGTTTTTTTCAGGCATTTCCCCCATTGACTGAAGATTAGGACCATTTTTCCCATAGTGAAGTTGATGTGTATTGCATGTTTTGTGAAAACAGAAAAAAGAACAAACTCATGACAGAAAAATTTAATCCATTACACATGAAGGATAAAGCCTATGGGCCTGGTGTTTCTTTTTGTTTTGTTCTTTTTGGTTGGTTTTGTTATTTGGAGAACACTTGGGTTTCTGGAATGGCAAAGAACCCTTACCATGGGCTTGGGTGCCATGAGGGTTCTCTAAGAGACGGGAAGCATCACCAAGTTAAGGGCTCCAGAGAAACTGGCCAATATTTTCAAACTTTAGGATGCCTGAATTTCAGCCCCTAAACCCACTTTTAAGCAACTAACTAAAAGTGACCTGTTTCCATAGGTGCTGAGCATTCAAAACTCCTAGTGAAATCAACAGGAGCTGTGGGTGCTCAGCTCCTCTTCAAATCAGGCCACTTATAAGTTATTTAGGTGCCTAATTTAAGGCATCAATTTTCAAAATGTAACCAAAGCCTATTTCATGCCGTTACAGGATGAGTTTTGCTAATAGCAGATATCACTGACTAAAAATCCAACACAAACGGTTAATCAATGGGAATGATGTCACAAAAGAATGACATATCCCCTCTGGCTTGGGTAAGAAATGAAGTAGCTGCCCATTGGTTCTCAGACAACCAATCAGAAAGTATGTTTTCTCTGTCTGCACTGAGGTTATAAAAGGCTGCAGGCTCAGACAGGGTCAGCATACTACTGTGGTGATTTCAAGAGGTGGCTTAGCCAAGCCACACTTTGTCAGGCCAGTCATAATCAGGCCAGACCAGGAAGCAATCAAAGAAGGCAAAATAAGAGAGAGAAAACCAAGTGACCAGAGCCAGGAACAGAAGGAAAGAGAGTCAGGCAAGCCAAGCAAAGAAAGACACAGGCAAGTGGAGCCAAGCAAGGAAACATCCACTGAAGCCAAGCAAGTCAAGAAAAAAGCTAGGCAGGCCAATTCCGGAGTAAAGACTCAGGTAAACCAAGCAGAGAAAAGAAAAGAAAAGAAAAGAAAAGAAAAGAAAGCCAAGAAAGTCAAGCCAAGTGTTGCTGGAACACTAGAAGTCTGCAACATGTCTGAGACTGAGTCTGAGTCTGAGCACTCTGGTGACACCTCAACCGCAAAAGACCCTAAGGCCAAAATCACCCGTTCTTCCCGGGCTGGGCTGCAGTTCTTTGTCAGTCGCATAGACAGATTGCTCTGCAAAGGACAATTTGCAGACCGTGTTGGAGCTGGAGCCCGAGTATATATGGCCGCGGTGCTTCAATAAGTGACTCATGAGATTGTGGATATTGCTGGGGAAGTCGCTGCACGCAGAAAGAAGCGTCGGATTTCCCCACGGCCATTCACAGCGACTCAGAGCTCAAGAAACTGCTGGGAGGTGTCACCATCTCTCAGGGCGGAATCCTGCACTTAAAGCAGCCTGTGGTTTTACCTTCCAAGAAGAGGAATGGCAGGAGAGCCATCCAGAGAAGAATTGCCCCTGTTCCTGTCCCTGTTAAGTGAGAACAGAGCAAAGGGGAGACTGCCACCCCAGATTTGGGAGAAATGACATTAACTTGCATCAGTATGGTCTAATAAAAGCAGTTAAAATGCCTGGTCTTCTTTTGTGAATTAATTTCCTCTTTTACTATCCAACAATTTTAAGGGATCATTCAGTTGGTCAGGTAGCTGCATTGATAATATGGTATAAAAGCCTAGAAAGATAGAACTCAATCATTTCATTAAGAAATTTACATCAGAAATTGCCTAAATGGTGTCAAGTATCAGAAGGGTAGCCGTGTTAGTCTGGATCTGTAAAAAGCGACAAAGGGTCCTGTGGCACCTTATAGACCAACAGACGTATTGGAGCATAAATGTCTAAATCGTGTAGATTCTGGGAGGTGATTTCTGTGTTTTTTTCAGGCATTTCCCCCATTGATTGACGATTAGGACCATTTTTCCCATAGTGAAGTTGATGTGTATTGCATGTTTTGTGAAAACAGAAAAAAGAACAAACTCATGACAGAAAAATTTAATCCATTACACATGAAGGATAAAGCCTATGGGCCTGGTGTTTCTTTTTGTTTTGTTCTTTTTGGTTGGTTTTGTTATTTGGTGAACACTTGGGTTTCTGGAATGGCAAAGAACCCTTACCATGGGCTTGGGTGCCATGAGGGTTCTCTAAGAGACGGGAAGCATCACCAAGTTAAGGGCTCCAGAGAAACTGGCCAATATTTTCAAACTTTAGGATGCCTGAATTTCAGCCCCTAAACCCACTTTTAAGCAACTAACTAAAAGTGACCTGATTTCCATAGGTGCTGAGCATTCAAAACTCCTAGTGAAATCAACAGGAGCTCTGGGTGCTCAGCTCCTCTTCAAATCGGGCCTCTTATAAGTTATTTAGGTGCCTAATTTAAGGCATCTAATTTTCAAAATGTAACCAAAGCCTATTTCATGCCGTTACAGGATGAGTTTTGCTAATAGCAGATATCACTGACTAAAAATCCAACACAAACGGTGAATCAATGGGAATGATGTCACAAAAGAATGACATATCCCCTCTGGCTTGGGTAAGAAATGAAGTAGCTGCCCATTGGTTCTCAGACAACCAATCAGAAAGTATGTTTTCTCTGTCTGCACTGAGGTTATAAAAGGCTGCAGGCTCAGACAGGGTCAGCATACTACTGTGGTGATTTCAAGAGGTGGCTTAGCCAAGCCACACTTTGTCAGGCCAGTCATAATCAGGCCAGACCAGGAAGCAATCAAAGAAGGCAAAATAAGAGAGAGAAAACCAAGTGACCAGAGCCAGGAACAGAAGGAAAGAGAGTCAGGCAAGCCAAGCAAAGAAAGACACAGGCAAGTGGAGCCAAGCAAGGAAACATCCACTGAAGCCAAGCAAGTCAAGAAAAAAGCTAGGCAGGCCAATTCCGGAGTAAAGACTCAGGTAAACCAAGCAGAGAAAAGAAAAGAAAGCCAAGAAAGTCAAGCCAAGTGTTGCTGGAACACTAGAAGTCTGCAACATGTCTGAGACTGAGTCTGAGTCTGAGCACTCTGGTGAGACCTCAACCGCAAAAGACCCTAAGGCCAAAATCACCCGTTCTTCCCGGGCTGGGCTGCAGTTCTTTGTCAGTCGCATAGACAGATTGCTCTGCAAAGGACAATTTGCAGACCGTATTGGAGCTGGAGCCCCAGTATATATGGCCGCGGTGCTTCAATAAGTGACTCATGAGATTGTGGATATTGCTGGGGAAGTCGCTGCACGCAGAAAGAAGCGTCGGATTTCCCCAGGACCATTCACAGCGACTCAGAGCTCAAGAAACTGCTGGGAGGTGTCACCATCTCTCAGGGCGGAATCCTGCACTTAAAGCAGCCTGTGGTTTTACCTTCCAAGAAGAGGAATGGCAGGAGAGCCATCCAGAGAAGAATTGCCCCTGTTCCTGTCCCTGTTAAGTGAGAACAGAGCAAAGGGGAGACTGCCACCCCAGATTTGGGAGAAATGACATTAACTTGCATCAGTATGGTCTAATAAAAGCAGTTAAAATGCCTGGTCTTCTTTTGTGAATTAATTTCCTCTTTTACTATCCAACAATTTTAAGGGATCATTCAGTTGGTCAGGTAGCTGCATTGATAATATGGTATAAAAGCCTAGAAAGATAGAACTCAATCATTTCATTAAGAAATTTACATCAGAAATTGCCTAAATGGTGTCAAGTATCAGAAGGGTAGCCGTGTTAGTCTGGATCTGTAAAAAGCGACAAAGAGTCCTGTGGCACCTTATAGACCAACAGACGTATTGGAGCATAAATGTCTAAATCGTGTAGATTCTGGGAGGTGATTTCTGTGTTTTTTTCAGGCATTTCCCCCATTGATTGACGATTAGGACCATTTTTCCCATAGTGAAGTTGATGTGTATTGCATGTTTTGTGAAAACAGAAAAAAGAACAAACTCATGACAGAAAAATTTAATCCATTACACATGAAGGATAAAGCCTATGGGCCTGGTGTTTCTTTTTGTTTTGTTCTTTTTGGTTGGTTTTGTTATTTGGTGAACACTTGGGTTTCTGGAATGGCAAAGAACCCTTACCATGGGCTTGGGTGCCATGAGGGTTCTCTAAGAGACGGGAAGCATCACCAAGTTAAGGGCTCCAGAGAAACTGGCCAATATTTTCAAACTTTAGGATGCCTGAATTTCAGCCCCTAAACCCACTTTTAAGCAACTAACTAAAAGTGACCTGATTTCCATAGGTGCTGAGCATTCAAAACTCCTAGTGAAATCAACAGGAGCTCTGGGTGCTCAGCTCCTCTTCAAATCGGGCCACTTATAAGTTATTTAGGTGCCTAATTTAAGGCATCTAATTTTCAAAATGTAACCAAAGCCTATTTCATGCCGTTACAGGATGAGTTTTGCTAATAGCAGATATCACTGACTAAAAATCCAACACAAACGGTGAATCAATGGGAATGATGTCACAAAAGAATGACATATCCCCTCTGGCTTGGGTAAGAAATGAAGTAGCTGCCCATTGGTTCTCAGACAACCAATCAGAAAGTATGTTTTCTCTGTCTGCACTGAGGTTATAAAAGGCTGCAGGCTCAGACAGGGTCAGCATACTACTGTGGTGATTTCAAGAGGTGGCTTAGCCAAGCCACACTTTGTCAGGCCAGTCATAATCAGGCCAGACCAGGAAGCAATCAAAGAAGGCAAAATAAGAGAGAGAAAACCAAGTGACCAGAGCCAGGAACAGAAGGAAAGAGAGTCAGGCAAGCCAAGCAAAGAAAGACACAGGCAAGTGGAGCCAAGCAAGGAAACATCCACTGAAGCCAAGCAAGTCAAGAAAAAAGCTAGGCAGGCCAATTCCGGAGTAAAGACTCAGGTAAACCAAGCAGAGAAAAGAAAAGAAAGCCAAGAAAGTCAAGCCAAGTGTTGCTGGAACACTAGAAGTCTGCAACATGTCTGAGACTGAGTCTGAGTCTGAGCACTCTGGTGAGACCTCAACCGCAAAAGACCCTAAGGCCAAAATCACCCGTTCTTCCCGGGCTGGGCTGCAGTTCTTTGTCAGTCGCATAGACAGATTGCTCTGCAAAGGACAATTTGCAGACCGTATTGGAGCTGGAGCCCCAGTATATATGGCCGCGGTGCTTCAATAAGTGACTCATGAGATTGTGGATATTGCTGGGGAAGTCGCTGCACGCAGAAAGAAGCGTCGTATTTCCCCAGGACCATTCACAGCGACTCAGAGCTCAAGAAACTGCTGGGAGGTGTCACCATCTCTCAGGGCGGAATCCTGCACTTAAAGCAGCCTGTGGTTTTACCTTCCAAGAAGAGGAATGGCAGGAGAGCCATCCAGAAAAGGATTGCCCCTGCTCCTGTCCCTGTTAAGTGAGAACAGAGCAAAGGGGAGACTGCCACCCCAGATTTGGGAGAAATGACATTAACTTGCATCAGTATGGTCTAATAAAAGCAGTTAAAATGCCTGGTCTTCTTTTGTGAATTAATTTCCTCTTTTACTATCCTACAATTTTAAGGGATCATTCAGTTGGTCAGGTAGCTGCATTGATAATATGGTATAAAAGCCTAGAAAGATAGAACTCAATCATTTCATTAAGAAATTTACATCAGAAATTGTCTAAATTGTGTCAAGTATCAGAAGGGTAGCCGTGTTAGTCTGGATCTGTAAAAAGCGACAAAGAGTCCTGTGGCACCTTATAGACCAACAGACGTATTGGAGCATAAATGTCTAAATCGTGTAGATTCTGGGAGGTGATTTCTGTGTTTTTTTCAGGCATTTTCCCCATTGATTGAAGATTAGGACCATTTTTCCCATAGTGAAGTTGATGTGTATTGCATGTTTTGTGAAAACAGAAAAAAGAACAAACTCATGACAGAAAAATTTAATCCATTACACATGAAGGATAAAGCCTATGGGCCTGGTGTTTCTTTTTGTTTTGTTCTTTTTGGTTGGTTTTGTTATTTGGTGAACACTTGGGTTTCTGGAATGGCAAAGAACCCTTACCATGGGCTTGGGTGCCATGAGGGTTCTCTAAGAGACGGGAAGCATCACCAAGTTAAGGGCTCCAGAGAAACTGGCCAATATTTTCAAACTTTAGGATGCCTGAATTTCAGCCCCTAAACCCACTTTTAAGCAACTAACTAAAAGTGACCTGTTTCCATAGGTGCTGAGCATTCAAAACTCCTAGTGAAATCAACAGGAGCTGTGGGTGCTCAGCTCCTCTTCAAATCAGGCCACTTATAAGTTATTTAGGTCCTAATTTAAGGCATCAATTTTCAAAATGTAACCAAAGCCTATTTCATGCCGTTACAGGATGAGTTTTGCTAATAGCAGATATCACTGACTAAAAATCCAACACAAACGGTGAATCAATGGGAATGATGTCACAAAAGAATGACATATCCCCTCTGGCTTGGGTAAGAAATGAAGTAGCTGCCCATTGGTTCTCAGACAACCAATCAGAAAGTATGTTTTCTCTGTCTGCACTGAGGTTATAAAAGGCTGCAGGCTCAGACAGGGTCAGCATACTACTGTGGTGATTTCAAGAGGTGGCTTAGCCAAGCCACACTTTGTCAGGCCAGTCATAATCAGGCCAGACCAGGAAGCAATCAAAGAAGGCAAAATAAGAGAGAGAAAACCAAGTGACCAGAGCCAGGAACAGAAGGAAAGAGAGTCAGGCAAGCCAAGCAAAGAAAGACACAGGCAAGTGGAGCCAAGCAAGGAAACATCCACTGAAGCCAAGCAAGTCAAGAAAAAAGCTAGGCAGGCCAATTCCGGAGTAAAGACTCAGGTAAACCAAGCAGAGAAAAGAAAAGAAAGCCAAGAAAGTCAAGCCAAGTGTTGCTGGAACACTAGAAGTCTGCAACATGTCTGAGACTGAGTCTGAGTCTGAGCACTCTGGTGAGACCTCAACCGCAAAAGACCCTAAGGCCAAAATCACCCGTTCTTCCCGGGCTGGGCTGCAGTTCTTTGTCAGTCGCATAGACAGATTGCTCCGCAAAGGACAATTTGCAGACCGTATTGGAGCTGGAGCCCCAGTATATATGGCCGCGGTGCTTCAATAAGTGACTCATGAGATTGTGGATATTGCTGGGGAAGTCGCTGCACGCAGAAAGAAGCGTCGGATTTCCCCACGGCCATTCACAGCGACTCAGAGCTCAAGAAACTGCTGGGAGGTGTCACCATCTCTCAGGGCGGAATCCTGCACTTAAAGCAGCCTGTGGTTTTACCTTCCAAGAAGAGGAATGGCAGGAGAGCCATCCAGAGAAGGATTGCCCCTGCTCCTGTCCCTGTTAAGTGAGAACAGAGCAAAGGGGAGACTGCCACCCCAGATTTGGGAGAAATGACATTAACTTGCATCAGTATGGTCTAATAAAAGCAGTTAAAATGCCTGGTCTTCTTTTGTGAATTAATTTCCTCTTTTACTATCCTACAATTTTAAGGGATCATTCAGTTGGTCAGGTAGCTGCATTGATAATATGGTATAAAAGCCTAGAAAGATAGAACTCAATCATTTCATTAAGAAATTTACATCAGAAATTGTCTAAATGGTGTCAAGTATCAGAAGGGTAGCCGTGTTAGTCTGGATCTGTAAAAAGCGACAAAGAGTCCTGTGGCACCTTATAGACCAACAGACGTATTGGAGCATAAATGTCTAAATCGTGTAGATTCTGGGAGGTGATTTCTGTGTTTTTTTCAGGCATTTTCCCCATTGATTGAAGATTAGGACCATTTTTCCCATAGTGAAGTTGATGTGTATTGCATGTTTTGTGAAAACAGAAAAAAGAACAAACTCATGACAGAAAAATTTAATCCATTACACATGAAGGATAAAGCCTATGGGCCTGGTGTTTCCTTTTGTTTTGTTCTTTTTGGTTGGTTTTGTTATTTGGTGAACACTTGGGTTTCTGGAATGGCAAAGAACCCTTACCATGGGCTTGGGTGCCATGAGGGTTCTCTAAGAGACGGGAAGCATCACCAAGTTAAGGGCTCCAGAGAAACTGGCCAATATTTTCAAACTTTAGGATGCCTGAATTTCAGCCCCTAAACCCACTTTTAAGCAACTAACTAAAAGTGACCTGATTTCCATAGGTGCTGAGCATTCAAAACTCCTAGTGAAATCAACAGGAGCTCTGGGTGCTCAGCTCCTCTTCAAATCGGGCCACTTATAAGTTATTTAGGTGCCTAATTTAAGGCATCTAATTTTCAAAATGTAACCAAAGCCTATTTCATGCCGTTACAGGATGAGTTTTGCTAATAGCAGATATCACTGACTAAAAATCCAACACAAACGGTGAATCAATGGGAATGATGTCACAAAAGAATGACATATCCCCTCTGGCTTGGGTAAGAAATGAAGTAGCTGCCCATTGGTTCTCAGACAACCAATCAGAAAGTATGTTTTCTCTGTCTGCACTGAGGTTATAAAAGGCTGCAGGCTCAGACAGGGTCAGCATACTACTGTGGTGATTTCAAGAGGTGGCTTAGCCAAGCCACACTTTGTCAGGCCAGTCATAATCAGGCCAGACCAGGAAGCAATCAAAGAAGGCAAAATAAGAGAGAGAAAACCAAGTGACCAGAGCCAGGAACAGAAGGAAAGAGAGTCAGGCAAGCCAAGCAAAGAAAGACACAGGCAAGTGGAGCCAAGCAAGGAAACATCCACTGAAGCCAAGCAAGTCAAGAAAAAAGCTAGGCAGGCCAATTCCGGAGTAAAGACTCAGGTAAACCAAACAGAGAAAAGAAAAGAAAAGAAAAGAAAAGAAAAGAAAAGAAAAGAAAAGAAAAGAAAGTCAAGCCAAGTGTTGCTGGAACACTAGAAGTCTGCAACATGTCTGAGATTGAGTCTGAGTCTGAGCACTCTGGTGAGACCTCAACCGCAAAAGACCCTAAGGCCAAAATCACCCGTTCTTCCCGGGCTGGGCTGCAGTTCTTTGTCAGTCGCATAGACAGATTGCTCCCCAAAGGACAATTTGCAGACCGTATTGGAGCTGGAGCCCCAGTATATATGGCCGCGGTGCTTCAATAAGTGACTCATGAGATTGTGGATATTGCTGGGGAAGTCGCTGCACGCAGAAAGAAGCGTCGGATTTCCCCACGGCCATTCACAGCGACTCAGAGCTCAAGAAACTGCTGGGAGGTGTCACCATCTCTCAGGGCGGAATCCTGCACTTAAAGCAGCCTGTGGTTTTACCTTCCAAGAAGAGGAATGGCAGGAGAGCCATCCAGAGAAGGATTGCCCCTGCTCCTGTCCCTGTTAAGTGAGAAAAGAGCAAAGGGGAGACTGCCACCCCAGATTTGGGAGAAATGACATTAACTTGCATCAGTATGGTCTAATAAAAGCAGTTAAAATGCCTGGTCTTCTTTTGTGAATTAATTTCCTCTTTTACTATCCTACAATTTTAAGGGATCATTCAGTTGGTCAGGTAGCTGCATTGATAATATGGTATAAAAGCCTAGAAAGATAGAACTCAATCATTTCATTAAGAAATTTACATCAGAAATTGTCTAAATGATGTCAAGTATCAGAAGGGTAGCCGTGTTAGTCTGGATCTGTAAAAAGCGACAAAGGGTCCTGTGGCACCTTATAGACCAACAGACGTATTGGAGCATAAATGTCTAAATCGTGTAGATTCTGGGAGGTGATTTCTGTGTTTTTTTCAGGCATTTCCCCCATTGATTGAAGATTAGGACCATTTTTCCCATAGTGAAGTTGATGTGTATTGCATGTTTTGTGAAAACAGAAAAAAGAACAAACTCATGACAGAAAAATTTAATCCATTACACATGAAGGATAAAGCCTATGGGCCTGGTGTTTCTTTTTGTTTTGTTCTTTTTGGTTGGTTTTGTTATTTGGTGAACACTTGGGTTTCTGGAATGGCAAAGAACCCTTACCATGGGCTTGGGTGCCATGAGGGTTCTCTAAGAGATGGGAAGCATCACCAAGTTAAGGGCTCCAGAGAAACTGGCCAATATTTTCAAACTTTAGGATGCCTGAATTTCAGCCCCTAAACCCACTTTTAAGCAACTAACTAAAAGTGACCTGATTTCCATAGGTGCTGAGCATTCAAAACTCCTAGTGAAATCAACAGGAGCTCTGGGTGCTCAGCTCCTCTTCAAATCGGGCCACTTATAAGTTATTTAGGTGCCTAATTTAAGGCATCTAATTTTCAAAATGTAACCAAAGCCTATTTCATGCCGTTACAGGATGAGTTTTGCTAATAGCAGATATCACTGACTAAAAATCCAACACAAACGGTGAATCAATGGGAATGATGTCACAAAAGAATGACATATCCCCTCTGGCTTGGGTAAGAAATGAAGTAGCTGCCCATTGGTTCTCAGACAACCAATCAGAAAGTATGTTTTCTCTGTCTGCACTGAGGTTATAAAAGGCTGCAGGCTCAGACAGGGTCAGCATACTACTGTGGTGATTTCAAGAGGTGGCTTAGCCAAGCCACACTTTGTCAGGCCAGTCATAATCAGGCCAGACCAGGAAGCAATCAAAGAAGGCAAAATAAGAGAGAGAAAACCAAGTGACCAGAGCCAGGAACAGAAGGAAAGAGAGTCAGGCAAGCCAAGCAAAGAAAGACACAGGCAAGTGGAGCCAAGCAAGGAAACATCCACTGAAGCCAAGCAAGTCAAGAAAAAAGCTAGGCAGGCCAATTCCGGAGTAAAGACTCAGGTAAACCAAGCAGAGAAAAGAAAAGAAAAGAAAGCCAAGAAAGTCAAGCCAAGTGTTGCTGGAACACTAGAAGTCTGCAACATGTCTGAGACTGAGTCTGAGTCTGAGCACTCTGGTGAGACCTCAACCGCAAAAGACCCTAAGGCCAAAATCACTCGTTCTTCCCGGGCTGGGCTGCAGTTCTTTGTCAGTCGCATAGACAGATTGCTCCGCAAAGGACAATTTGCAGACCGTATTGGAGCTGGAGCCCCAGTATATATGGCCGCGGTGCTTCAATAAGTGACTCATGAGATTGTGGATATTGCTGGGGAAGTCACTGCACGCAGAAAGAAGCGTCGGATTTCCCCAGGGCCATTCACAGCGACTCAGAGCTCAAGAAACTGCTGGGAGGTGTCACCATCTCTCAGGGCGGAATCCTGCACTTAAAGCAGCCTGTGGTTTTACCTTCCAAGAAGAGGAATGGCAGGAGAGCCATCCAGAGAAGGATTGCCCCTGCTCCTGTCCCTGTTAAGTGAGAACAGAGCAAAGGGGAGACTGCCACCCCAGATTTGGGAGAAATGACATTAATTTGCATCAGTATGGTCTAATAAAAGCAGTTAAAATGCCTGGTCTTCTGTTGTGAATTAATTTCCTCTTTTACTATCCTACAATTTTAAGGGATCATTCAGTTGGTCAGGTAGCTGCATTGATAATATGGTATAAAAG